>NC_048238.1:4914656-5214656 GCF_002007445.2 Ailuropoda melanoleuca | reverse complement strand
GAGGGAAGGTGACACAGAAAATAATGGGAGCAAAAGCCTCAAAACCTGGGTGTGCAGGCAGTTACTCTATGAGCCCAGTATTTGGAGACACGAGGACACGGAAATGAGGGAAACACGGTGACCCTCTAAAGGGTAAACGATTATAGTTAGACATGTGCTCAAGTCGAGTAACCAATGTTGCAATGAATCAAGATACATTCGGTCAACCTGTGACTAAAGGCGCTACAGGCCACCTTGCAACCAAGACGCTCAGATTTAATTTCCGGCAGGCAGAACTGAGTGAGTGCAACCAAGAAAACAAAGTCACATTAATTACACTCTGTCTCGTGAAAGCAAAGAAGCGAATAAGAAGGGCAATGAATACAGACCTCAGGAAAGGAGAAATCAGAGCATATTATACTGTCTCTTCTTATTTCATTTTCCCCACACAGTTTCTATTTCACTTTTCCCAGCCCAGGTGCTCTGTGATTCACTGTATCAGTAAACGTCTTGTTTGTTTTTGTAACCTCCCCCTGTACCTGCTTCGTAACATTAGAGAGTCAGTAAATGCCATTGGAATTCACAGTCTGAAACATGCATTTCCTAATAAGAAATGTTAAAAGAATTAAGAATAAGTCCATGAATAGTCACCGTTGTCCTGTGACCAAATAAAACAGGAAACCATAGTGAGCAGAGTTTACCTTAATGTATAGGACAGATGTGTTCCCGAGCTGTTGAACTAAAATAATGTGTTTACTGATACAATGTGCCTCCACAGAATTCCTTGATAGAAACACAGACTCTTGGGGTGCCTGGGTGGCTCAGGGGGTTAAGTGGCTGATTCTTGATTTTGGCTCAGGCTATGATCTCAGGGTTCTGGGATGGAACCCCTCATTGAGCCCTGTGCTTGGCAGGGAGTCTGCCTGAGAATCTCTCTCTCTCCCTCTCCCACTGTCCCTCCCCCAGCTCTAATAAATAAATAAATCTAAAAACAACAACAAAAAAAAACAGGATTCAAGAAAATATTTTTTTCTTATTAAATATTTAACTGGAAGATTTTATTTTTTTAAGGTTTTATTTATTTGTCAGAGAAAGAAAGAGAGTGTGTCTAAGCGAGCACGAGCAGGGGGAGCACAGGCAGAGGGAGAAGCAGAATCCCCACGTAGCCCGAAACCCCGATTTGGGACTTGATCCCACAACCCTGGGATCATGACTTAAGCCCAAGGCAGACACTTAACCAACTGAGCCACTCAGGCATCCCAAGATTTGATGTTTCTAGTTGAACACAGATTACAATCAAATCAAGTCACCGAATGTAAATAGCGTCCTACGGGGTAACAGTACTGCACTGAGTCAAGGGAACAGTATTGTATCGAGGGGAAGAATGGGAGTCTAGCCACTTCACCTGCTTGGGTTTCAGCCGATGGGGTTCAGGATGTGCACCTCGATTAACTGATTATTTCCAGGGGGAGGAATTCAAGAAATGGCAGGTGTAGAAAGACATGTCTGATTGTCCCCGGAAGCAGGTCAGAAAACTCTCAAGGGAGAGATGCCCTCCCCATACTCAGAAAGGAGCATCCTTACCACCGAAGACAACAAGACACAAAGGAATCTCAACACAGAGGTCTTGTGCAGTGTCCCCCAGTTCACTCTCTCTTATCGGATCTCTCCACAGTGTTGCACCCTACACCAAGTCTAGCATAAAAACCCTCACGCTCAACCTTTCTTCCTTCTCTCCATGTCATGCCAACTTCTATTAAAGAAACGTGTATGCCTTCCCTGGTTAATTTGTCTTTTGTTACCGGGGTCCTAGTCGACAACTGAAAAGGGTAGAGGAAAAGAGAAGTTTCCCCCTCCATGGCACTTCGTTTGTTGAGTAAGGCGTTTGAAGAGGATGACACTTAAAATATCTTCTGCTTTGAGAGTCTGTGACCTTATTTCATCTGATTCTATTTTATATATATATATATATATATATATTTTTTTTTTTTTTTTTTTAATGTAGGCTCAGAGCCCAGCATGGAGCCCAATGTGAAGCTTGGACTCATGACCCTGAGATCAAGACCTGAGCTGAGATCAAGAGTTAGACGCTTAACTGGCTGTGCCACCCAGGCGCCCCTCCATCTGATTCTTAAATATTTAATCGAATTTCTTGAGTGGTCATCACTATGTGTGAAACAGCATGCACGTGATGCCAGCTGGCTTCTAGGAGGAAAGGGTAGGAAGAACTGAAAGGGCAGTCCCAGCCTCACATAGTTTCAGTGTTCTTCATCCCTGGGCAACAATCCACGCCGTGAGAAAATGCTGTACATTCGCTAAACAACGTCCCTAGGTGCCCTTCAACAGATGACTGGATTAAGAAGATGTGGTCCACACACACAATTGAATATTACTCTGCCACCAAAAAGAATGATTTCACAACATTTGCAGCAACATGGACGGGACCGGAGGAGATAATGCTAAGCGAAGTAAGTCAAGCAGAGAAAGACGATTATCATATGGTTTCACTCATTTATAGATTCTGATCTAATTTAAGTGAATTATGCCCTCTAAAGGCTCTCTTCAGCTTTTCTCTCCATGATTCCCTACTTTCTATTTCATAACACCCCCAGTAACTTGTGTTTTAATGAAGAGTCATGCAAAGCCATGTGGAAAGCATCACTAAGAAATTTATGTCCCCTATTTTTCTGCCCGAGTATCAGCTGCTTAAGCAATCACGAGGTGGGTACTAGCGCCCCCCACCTGTGATGTCCATGAAAACCGTGAGGCCGCATTTGCGGCGTCTACAGGTCTCCTTCACCACCTGAGCCACAAAGCTTTGAAATCAGACTCCCCGTGAGCCCTCCCGATACTATTCTAACTTGGTCTTACTAATTTGCAGACAGTGTAACTGTTTCATTCTATTTGATCAGGCAAGGCATCTTTCTTGGTGGTCACCAGGCAAAAACCTCAAAAGCACATGCTACTGAGACTAGCCTGACAAGTAATTCCAGTGATGGGGAGATAACCCACTTTCCTCCGCATACGCCTCGTATACACATCTAGCCATGTTCTCCGGCCAGCAGGTTAATTGATGATGGAATTATCAAATTTATACTTTTTGCCCCTTTAGGAAATGAAGAGGAGCCCACTGAACTCTGCCTCTGCTCTTTCTAGCTTTTTATCATGCACCCAGAAAGATAGCTCTAATGTGCTGTGAATTGCAAAATCAAAGAATTATGGATCCAGAAAGAGCACGGTGCATAGGAAGTGCAGAACACACAACTTGTACCCCTGCTGTGTCCTTCTTACAGACCTCTTTGTCTCCTTTACTTAATTACCAAGTGAGCAACTTCAAGTAAATACAAGTAGGGCGGACATCCCATCACTCCACGGCTATGTACTCGCATCACGGTGCATTTACGGCACGCTCTGTCTGTCGCTCCCGTTTTCGATCTACCGGTTCCTCCCTCAGTACTAACAGCAGGAGCAGCTTCCGCAGTCCAAGTAAGATCAGGAAGAAATCTCCAGTGGGAGGAAGTGGGAGGCACCACGAGAGCCGGCAGAGTTGAGAGCTCACCCTGCCGATGGCTGGTTGTGGAGTCACGCACACGTTCAGTGCATCTTCCTGGTTTCCTCAGGTGCTGTCGACGTTCCTAAGACGGTTCTTGCTTCTCTTCGTTTAATTTTTAAACTAATTTATTTTTAATTTAGTTTTAAAGTACACGCTACACCCAACATGGGGCTCGAATTCCTGACCTAGAGATCAAGAGTCACACGCTCTACCCACTAAGCCAGCCAGGCGCCCCCTAAGACACTTCTTGAACTATGTCTGGAGCAGAGGTTAGTTACCAGACTTCAATGCAGTGAGTTATAGTTCAACTAACAAAGCAGAGGATGTGCTTACATTATATGATTATCCTGTGCGGCTTCACCCTGGCTGCTATGGAACAGGCCACTACATATTCTCACCTCACCCTCCTGTGCCTTCACACACACGCACACATACGTGTGCATGCACGCACATGCACCATTATGCACTCATCACCTTCGTGACCTTCTACTAGTGAACCACCTCTACCATGTGACTTCCCCCTGGCAAAGTACAGGGAGAGAAGCACCAGCATCGATGAAGGACCTCATACTCCACGTCTGCCATCCGCCTGACCCCGTGAGGCATTACACACACGTTCTCTCTTGTGAGCTCCCATGTACAGCTCAACACTCAGGAGTAACCAAAAAATAAAACACATACATTCTGCATAATTAAATGGGATTCCTGAGTGAAACACACTATCTTCTGAAACTGGCAGCTCAGCCTTGTTCCAGCAAATGGACTCCAGGCGTGATTTGTAGGATAGACACCTTCTGGCTGATGGACAAGCTTGGCCATCAGCCAGGCACAGATCTGAAAACAGGCGTGGCTGTTTGCCAGTGACTTTCTGGAGGGCAAACATGACGGCCCTGATTTTAATCCCGGCACCAGAGGCTTTAGGAAAAGTTGGCCAAAACTAGAGTCAAGCAGGAAATCGTGGGGTTGGATAGAGACTCCAAGGAGTCCTTTCCAGGAAGAGCCAATTCAGAGGTGGCCCGGGATGCCTGGCAATGCTCTACACTGTGTTAGAGACCAGCTCTTTACTTGCAACGTGAGGCGGGTCAACTCGTGGCCACAGAATGAGCGTGAAGTTACCGTAAACCCAGTCCTCTCGTAGGGTTTCAGATTCTCCTACCACATCCCCGAGCATCACACCAGCAACGCCACGTGCTTTTCTTATCCATCCTTTCTCGAAAATGCTTTGAGAATCCTGACTGGTTTAGGAAGAACCTTCTCATCCAGATGGTATTTCTAACTCATTTTTCAAGTTTTTTGGTCAAAGATGACACATTGTCTCACTGATTTATGGTTCCCCAGCAGCCTGGAGCCTTACACTGCAGATAGTGTATGATACTCTCCACGTATGTATTTTTAATTAACTAAGGTTTGTGATAGCACAAACTATCCTTAAGTCATCGTTACTTTTTACGTATGTAAGAACAGCGATACGATACAGAATGAAGGAGTTGGGGCTGCCAACGGAGACAGGAAGTCACGTCATGAGTCCTCTCTCTTGCTCTCCCCAACCTGTCATAAAATACAGACAGTGGTGGACAAGATAGGAACAACACATGTTCATATTCTCCTGGGTCTTCTAAGAACCCACTCTTTTTCCAGGGGAAAAAAAATAGACACATCATTCAGGACATTTCACCTAGAAGTCAAAAGCCTTAACTCCAAAGGGCTTTTATAATGGGGAAATTATTTTGTATCATAGGAAATGGACTGCAGGGCTCAAAGACATCCCCTGTGCTGTGGGGCAAAAGAAAAGCTATTACCGTTCTACCTGCCACCTGCAGATTGGCTTATCTCCAGAAGAAGAGGGGCTATCCAGCCTTTCCCACAAATAGCTGTTACATCTTCTACTGAATTTTAATGAATTTTAATTCTGAAAGCCTTCATGTGTCAACCAGAAAGGAGGGCTCACCTGCAACACATTTGTATTTCCAACATTCCCATCATGTTGTTGAAGCCTTCCTCCCTTTATTAAGAGTATGACGTCGGGGGCTACGTCATCCACTGTGGGATCTGGGTCTTAAAGGTCTCAGTCCTTCCCTGCCCCACCCCATCCATCCCCACCCCCACTCCTGCCTGGCAGTCCACCAGAAATGTATCTATTTGTTGCAACTGCTGACAGTTTGAGACTTTCTGTCCTGTCCCTCCTATTCTTAGATAGGTGCCCAAATAAATCAGTCCATACAAGCGAAATCAAGGTGGGTTAAGAGGGCAAAGGTTTACCAAGCTTCACCAGAAATTGGGTTGTCATTTTGAGCCCCATCAAACCTCTTATTACATGACATTTTCTAGATATTCTGCACACCATAAGTAAGTACCCATTCGATGTTGCTTACCTTTTACCTTTCTAAAATGGAATGCATCCCTAAATATCATTTTCTGAATTTTAAAAGAGGTGGCAAATAGTCAATGATTCTTGAGGAAATAGCTCACCAAGTTGGGATAAAACAAGCCAACTGAATACTAATTTGACTACAATGCCTTTTTACTCAAGGACAAATCTGATCATTTAAAAAAAAGAGTTCTAATATCCGTTATCCATTAAACCTATGAGAGCCTTAAACGTTACTGTCTTGCTATCAAATGGCATAAAACAGGAAAAAGAAATTATACTTAGTTTTACTACTCAAGGAGTTAGAATTACTATTCCAGGAGTACTTAATTCCTTATGAATAAAGTTCTAAAAGAAAAAATGTATATATATTGCTATTTAAAGCAAGAACTATATACTTTAATGACATCTCTAAATTTGCACTGAACTCTGCAGCTGACTACATTCTCCCGCACACATTAGCTATCTGCGAGCCTCTTGCAGAGACCCCATGGAGGAGCTGCTCTTAGCATGAGTTCTTCACGGATGACGGGGCTAAAGGTCCTGCAGGAGGTTGAACTTGCAGAGGATGAAGAGTTAACTGGTCAACCCAGAACCCAAAGTCTTCTAACACAAAATCTATGCCCTTCCATGTGGCATTTTTCACTGACAGAATTTCTGTTGTGGAAAATACATGAGACCAAATTATCTCTGTAATTGTAAAAACGGTTTTATAATTTTCAGGCTCATAAATTGTTTATTTGAATTAACTACGAAACACGATGGCTGGTTCACCTATTTTGTAATGCTGAAAGTACAAAGTTTTGATGTAATGATTTTGTACTTGATGATATTTGCAATCTATTTTACAATCAGTCACCAGTTTGTCCATCCTTGCTGTATACTGGGTCTTCAGAAATCTGGGCTGATATTCTCATGTTTGCCTAACTAAAGCACACACAACGCAAGGGGGAGGGAGTTGAGATGGGCTGACTGTCAGAACAGTGTCATGTGTCATCTGAGTATAAAACACCCAACTGACAGAGCAGTGCTATTTTGCTAATTCACAATCCGCCATATTTTCTGTATTGCCCCAGTGGGATGGGTGGATGGATCAAGTTCTCTGAGTAAGAGAGCAGGCTGGATTCAGAGGTTGCTTTGAAGTCCGGTCTCAATGGTATGGCCACGGCCTAACGGCAAAGGATTCAAAGGGAGGAGCTTCCTTTCAATTTCATTCTAGTGTCACGCTTGATGTTGGAGATTATGACCTGTTACAATATAATGGAACTTCCAGCTCGTGACACAGAAATCCCTGCACACTCATGCTGAACGTGATGTAGGGACTCCCCTCGTATCACTCCCTCAGACAAGCCATCTGTTACTTCTGAGTGCTCCTTCTGAGGCATCACGCAGAACGTACCTTCATGTTGTATTTAAACATACTAGTCGCTCCTCTTGTCATTTTCTGACTCTCTCTTATAAAAGTTTTCAGCTAGGGGTGCCTGGGTGGCTCAGGTGGTTAAGTGTCTGCCTCCAGCTCATGTCATGAATCTGGGGTCGGGCTCCCTGCTCAGAGGGGAGTCTCCTTTTCCCTCTCCCACGGCCTCCCCCCACTTATGCTCTCTCTCTTGTGTGTGCGCACTCTCTCTCTCAAATAAATAAAATCTTTAAAATAAAGAAATAAATAAAAGCTTTCAGGTAGCCCTTTTTTCTTGGACTGGAGCATTCAGTTCCACTGGTGAAATGAAATCCCCACAACTGACTTCTGAACCCTGCTCTAAGAATCTTGAAGCCAAGAAAGATGACAAAGGAATCACAAAAATATAGATTTCATGCATTCATCAGATCATTACTTTGATGTGTGCCCTGCCCTTCTTCGATCATAAAGAAAATGAAGCAGTGATACCTATATGAACAGAAGAAATTTTGGCTACAGGCTGCTCTCCTTGAAGTCATTTTCAGAATGAACTTAGGTTCTTAGCCTGGTCCCGTATGTTCCCATTTCTTCCCCTTTCACCTGGATACCAGACCTTGAGATCCATAATTACCTCTTAGCCAAATCCATGAAAACAGTGTCAGCCTATGAGCTGTAGTCACTGGGACACTGAATCACGCCTCTCCTAGGAGAACCTGTCCCTCTTCACCCACCAGCTCTCAAAAAATGCCGTATTATATCCATTCTGCATCTTGCAAGTACTCAAATCTTTCCTTCTCCTTCAGGTGCTCTAAGCAATACCCAGCCTGAAACTATCTGCCAACTCTGTCAGATACGTGTACTTTTATAGAATCCTTAACATCTCAACACAAGTACCATTTTTACAGTACAGCTCTCCCTGTTGCCACCTTCCTCACGCATGTTACATGACTCCCCACAGCCCACAAGCACAGTGCAACACTTTCACCTGACGCTCTGTTAGACCCATGGGTCTCATTTCATCCCACATCCTGCAGACCAATGAGCAACCCCAAGTTTGTGACATAGTGCAAGTCCAGTGATGTCAAACAGAAATGCCAGCTCACCCTCAATTAATAGAAAAATAAAACTTCAGTGTGAATCTTGGTAATTATTTGTATGTTACTTATTTTCGTCCTTGTTATCTTCATTTTGAAATGTGTTTTTCTCAGTGAATACACATTTTTCAGATGACAAGAAAGAACAGAAATTGCTGAGCTATGGGCAAATTTACACTTAAGCTTTCCCACTGATTTCTGCTTTCATTTCTGCTTTCCAGCTCAGTTCCTTATTGGGCGCAGGGCATAAGCCCTACAAATTCCAGGTTGGTTGGTTTGGACAGTAACCCGTGGAGACTCACTGTGAGCACTTCTCCACATCTCTCAGATGAACTCAATTTCTACTTTCTCTTGCCTGAACCTTTATGGGTTTCCCTAATCTTCAATGGCCACCATCTATCACTGACGTTATCAAGAAGCCCTTATTACACATGGCCCCACATCCTAGTATTTCCTCTGCCCTGTCCTAGAACTCACTAGAAATGGGTGTGATGATAGGAACAGCTCTGGCCTTCTGCCCTTCAGTTCTTCCTCACCTCTAGCACATCCTATTATCAAGTTAGTTAAGTTGCAGTCTAACTATGCATTACTACTATACTTACATGTCATATATATGTATGTGTATATATATGTGGAGTACATACATGTAGTAAATCCATGATACACATGCTACTAACAAATATATATCATATGTATCACATACACAGAATCATATATATACACATAGGTGTAAGAGATATGTATTTTATGTGTATGTAGGTATGTACGTGTATATATAGTACATACATGTAGTATATATGATAATATGCTAATAAATATATACGACATGTATGACATATAGGCACTCACTGTCATACATATACACACATAAGTATAACCGATAAGTATTATGTGTGTATGTAAGGTATGTACATGTACATATATAGTACATACATGTCGTATATATGATACATATGCTAATATATATACTACATGTATGACATATAGGCACTCACTGTCATGCATATACACACATAAGTATAGCCGATAAGTATTATATGTGCATGTAGGTATGTACGCGTACATATATAGTACATACATGTAGTATATATGATATGTATGCTAATAAATATATACGACATGTATGACATATAGGCACTCACTGTCATACATATACACACATAAGTATAACCGATAACTATTATATGTGTATGTAGGTATGTACGTGTATATATATATAGTACATACATGTAGTATATGATACATATGCTAATAATAAGCATATACTATATACGGCATATATACACACACTATCCTATATATGCACATGTATAATAGATACATGTGATATGTATACATGTATATACATGCATGTATATGTGTACGTATATATGTACACTACATGTATGTAGTTTACACATGGTACATATACTACCAACAAATATATACTCTTTATACGGCAGATATCTATATTATTGCATACACAGGTATAACAGGTAAGTATTATATGTGTGTATGTATATATCTATATATATGCATGCATATGTATATATATGTATACTACATAGTTTATACGAGATACATAGACTACCAATAAGTACTTACTATTTATACAACAGAAATATATATACTATTGTACACACAGCTATAACAAGTATTATATGTGTGTATATGTGTATACATATGCATGTGTGTGTGTATGTATACTACATACATGTAGTTTAGGATACATATACTTTCAACAAATATATATTATATATGACATATATACTACCCCACACACAGATATAATATATATGTATTATGGGGGCGCCTGGGTGGCACAGCGCTTAAGCGTTGCCTTCGGCTCAGGGCGTGATCCCGGCGTTATGGGATCGAGCCCCACATCAGGCTCCTCCGCTGGGAGCCTGCTTCTTCCTCTCCCACTCCCCCTGCTTGTGTTCCCTCTCTCACTGGCTGTCTCTATCTCTGTCGAATAAATAAATAAAATCTTTAAAAAAAAATATATATATATATATATGTATTGNGCTTGTGTTCCCTCTCTCACTGGCTGTCTCTATCTCTGTCGAATAAATAAATAAAATCTTTAAAAAAAATATATATATATATATATGTATTGTGTGTGTGTGTATCTATCTGTATACATATACATATATAAGTGTGTGTGGCATATGTGAGTGTGGGTATATATACCTATACACACAAATCCATGTGTGTATTTCCCACCTTCTTGCTAGGGAGCCAATAATTTTTCAAAGTGGTCTACTTTACTGAGTGCCCTAAGAAAAGGATTAGGTAAGCAGTTTGAAACGAGAGGGAAAAAAACGTCATGGGTGAACTGATGGAGTTTAGAACCCCCACTCTTCGCAGCCAACGATCCCTATGTCAAACGCTCCTACTTTGCAGTATCTCTGCTAAATGAAGACCTTCATTTTCCAACTTAACATCTATACAAGTTTGTCAATTGTATTTTTGAAACAAATGTGAAGAAAGACCTAAAGAGAAGAAACTGATTCGTGAGGACATGTACACTATGAAATAGACGAGAAAATCTTGTTAAGAACAAAAATAAAAATAGATGCTACGCATGATTGTTTTTCTGATGTGTTTGGAAACACGTGGGAAAACTACTGGAAACCAGTGTTGAGGGGTCAAGTACCGTTTGCAATGTCACACGCCGCACAGAATCCCACACTCGGATGCCCACGTGCCTGACGCACCGAGCAGACTGAGAAGGGTCGCCTAAGTACTATGGTCAGTGCAATGTGAATCAGGGCTTATGAAGTGTCCCTGAGGAAGAACGGGATGCATGTGAAAATGCAGACAATATACTTGTCACCGAGAAATTACACAAAGGGGAAAGCAAACTGCAGGAGAAACAAAGTTGGACCATGTGGCAAAGCAGCATTCTCAAAGAACAGAATGGTAAATAAATTACAAAGCAGTGGCACGGTAAAAGATTAGAAATAAGGCTCCACAGAAAACAGCTCTTTCTTGCACAGAATTCATTATCCTGAAGGAAATTAAATAGAGGTACTTTAGACAGACTATTTCATGTGAAAATGTCAGTGACAAAACAAACAGTGATATTAAAAAGGCAGCAGTGTGAATTGGTGTGCTCACTGTCTGCGATACTTTCCTCTGTGAAGACTAACGATTTGCAGGAAGTACTAAGGTTTTCAAGTGCAACAGGATGGGGCAGCAGAATAAGTAACTTGGACCTAATAATCCAGAACAGGGCCTGGGGTACCGCTGGGTCACATACCGGTACACATCCCATGGAAAGATTTGGGGGGCAGATGTCCATCCACGAAGACTGTTCTGTGTTCACTGTTTTGACCAGAAGCCTGAAACTACTGTCCAAGGACCGCCATATTGGTGTATTAAAAGCACACATTAAAGTCTTGCACAGGCTTTGGGGGCGACAGGTATAGGACGGCACTTGCACTACGTGCCTCCCCGTGAGGTGAAGCTGGTTACGTCTACCCAAGCGCTGTCCACGGGATCTAGTGAACCACTCTGAGGAAGGCAGCAAGCAGACTTTCTGAGATGCAGAGTTGTCCCACAAGTGTTATCTTCTGTTTCTCCTTGCTAGAGAAAAATGTATTCAAACCAAAAACCCCTAAAGTTCACTACTACAGGGAACATCTTAATAAGCTGTCGAACTAAAACCTCATATCCAGGTGAGCACAGGTCACTAGAAGGCATCACTTGGAAAAGACGGAGAGGAGAAGGAACAGGAAGAGAAAGAGGAGGAGGAAACGGATGAGGAAGAAGAGGAAAAATATGTATATAAGAGAGTAGCAATGAACCGCTGAAGTACATATATATTGGAAATTTAGTAAATGTAACTAGTTATTCAGCACTGACTCTCTCATAGTACCTCACGTTTATAAAACACCTTCAGATTCTCTCTTGTAAAATTACGGCATGAAATACGGTAAGGGACATGTGCTGGTCATACATCTGGTGGAAGACAAAACTGAGACTTCACCGTCAGTCCCAGGACAGCGAGCCTCCAAGGTCGAGGCTCTCAGAACTCCAGAGATCAGACCGCCTCGCAGCATTCAAAAACACTTGCTTTTTTAAGGAACCACAAAACCCCACTGGAATGAAACTCTACAGACGCGCACCTAAAGAAAATTACCCGCTCTCTCATTATAGTTTGGGTGAAAGTCACTAACTCATTTACACGATTATTGCAAGCTCATAAAAATGGGAAGTTTTTTTTAATAAGTAATTCAACTCCTGAAATAAAAATTACTGATATTGATGTATGCCCTTATTGTTCATGAAAGAAAGTCACTTCTTTTCCATCAAAAGGTAGCTCAAGGCTGAATAAGTAATCAAGTCTTTGAAGTCAGTCTGCAGTTGGAAGGACCTTTCAGAAAGCACTTCCTGGCAGGGATGTATGAGACACAACGAATACTATTAGGATACAAAGAGGAACAGGATTCAAGTCTAAAATCTGTATGTAAACAGACAGTGATATCCATAAATATGTTTATGCAAACAGTGATGACCCAATGGACTGAGGTTGTAATACAGAACCAAGAAGGCAAGAAGGAAGGGTGCCTGACTGGCTCGGTTCTAGAGCATACAACTCTTGGTCTCAGAGTCAGGAGTTCAAGCCCCAGGTTGGGCAACAGCCTACTTTAAAAAAAAAAAAAAAGACAGGAAGGAGAGCGCATCATTTCTGCCTCAACAAGAAAGGACACAACTGAAGACGCCAACCCAAAGGAACGGAGACTTCAGCAGATCCAAAACACCAGTCTGGAGATTCCAGACAAACAAGACAAAGGAGGGAGGAGGGTGTGCTCAGTGAAGGAACAGCTTGTGCAAGGCAGAGAAGCACACGAAAACATGTGATTCTTGAAAAGTGAGAATATAAGTTGATTGACACTGGGCACATGGGAAGGTGACAGGAGGAAAAAGATGGTAATGGGGAGTCTAAAAAGGAAGCTCTTCTTACAAGTGCCCACGAACAGCTACCCTATTATTATCATTGTTATTTGTTCATTATTTTTACTTAATTTTTTTATTTTTTGTAAATTTTTTTTTTTTTTTTTTTTTTTTTTTTTTTTTTTTTTTTTTTTTTTTTTTTTTTTTTTTTTTTTTTTTTTTTTTTTCTCTTCCATAAAAAAAAAACAAATAAATAAAAATATATATTATATACATAATATATACATATCTCATGTGGATACATATATGTGTGTATATATACACACATGATATATACATGTATATATAACATGATATATAGAAACCGAACACAGTAAGGTCCTATGGCCCTGGCAGTGAAGTCATTCCGCAGAGTATAAGCACCCCCAAAAAACATCCTCCAGGAAGCATGAGGCAGAAATGAGTACGAGGTAGACGCTGATAGAAAAGTGGGACAGAACCTGATGGAGGGCAAGGGTTTCTAGACAAAATCAGATGAGCAAAAGCTCTGAGGACAAAGTGTCCACAAGATGCCCACAAGCTACAGAAGGAATGAGCTGTGTTGTTAGTAATGTTGAGAGAGTGGAGAAGGTGCAGTAGAGGGATGCTCTTAGATGCTATGACCTGGTGACAGTAAGAACGCAAGTCAAACAGGGCTGCGGAGCTAAGAACGTGCAGGAAATGCGAACTGGAAGAACTGAGAGAGTATTACATCACGATCAAGGTCTTCGCTCGCAGGTCCCGGAGATACAGAGACCTGCATACAAAGAAGCCGGACGTGTGTGTGAGGAACTCAGAGCGCAACAGAGAGATTCCCACCCGGAAGCAACCACAACTCCACGCACGCGGTGACGTAACAGAGCTTGTGCCATTCGAAGGGCGGGCTCTGGGATGATGGAGCTCCTTGCTTCCGGCCACTTCCATTGCCAGCTGCATAACCCTGGGAAAGTGACCCCACTGGAGGAAACTACTGCTCCTGAACGTCAAGGCAGGAATAAAGGAACGCCCAGCGCTTGTCTGTGCGGTTGGGAAGAGAAACGATCATCTCTGGAGTATGACGGCACACCTGGCTCACAGTGGGCACTTAGTAACTTATTCTAAGATTATGAAAACTCCACACATTGGACTAAAAGAAGGTAATACGGTTTCCAATGCATCCTGGAGGACAAGTTCATGTGAGAGGTGCCCGGCAGGGCCCGGCCTCCAAGCGGGAAACTGAACCCGTGCCAGCATCCAGAGAAAGGGTGGCTCCTACTGTTTAAAGCAACACAAGGAAAAGGCAAGGGATGCCATCCAAAAGGCAGAGGCAGGAAGCACATTTCAGGATTTAGGATACGTAGCTGGATGCATAAAATAACCCGAGTAAGGGCTTACACAGAATGTCTGCAAAGAAACCATGTACTAAACCAAGACAGGGAACACAGAGTATTTTAAATTCTGCAACAACCAGCAGATTCAACTGCATTCAAGTCAAATAAACTGAGGCTTCAAACTTTTAAAATCAATCATGCTGCACAGCTATGCCCCCGCAAGGCATCAGCTCTCCCGCTCCCAACCTGAGTATGGTTCCAACCTGATGAATCTACACTCACACATCGTACTCACCGAAGTCCGCGGTTTTTGTTATCGTTCACTGCTGGCGTTGCAGAGTCTATGGGGTTTGGACAAATAGTACCAACAGGTACCCACCATAACAATATCATACAGAGTCCTTCCACTGCCCTAAAACTCCTCTGTGCTCCGGTCTACTCGCTCCGGGACCCTCACCCCCAGGCAACCACGGATCTGTTTACTGTCTCCAGGGTTCCGCCTTTCCCAGTAGGTCACAGAGTTGGAGTCGTGCAGTATGAAGCCGTTTCAGGTCAGCTTTCTTCACTCAGTAACGTGTACCGCAAGCTCCCTGCATTCCTCCCACGGCCTGAGCTCATTTGTCTTCGGTGCTGAGTATAATCCCATCGTCCGGATGGGCCACAGTGTATTTATCTGCTCACCTACTGAAGGGCGCGTTGATAGCTCCCAAGCTTTGGCAGTTATGAAGGCAGCTGCTACAACCTGTGTGCAGGTTTCTGCATAGACGGAAGTTTCCGGCTCCTCTGGGTAAATACCAAGGAGCACAAGGGCTAGATCATATGGTAAGACTGTGTTTAGTTCTGTGAGAAATCCTCAAACTGTCTCCCCATGTGGCTGTACCATCTTGCATTCCCACCAGCAGGGAGGGAGACCGTTCCTCTTGCTCTATCTCCTCCCCAGCAGTTGGTGTTGTCAATGTTTAGGATGTCACCATTTCTAACAGTTGTGTGTGGTATCTCATAGCTGTTGCGATTTGCATTCCCCTGAGGACAGAAGATGCGGAGCATGTCTTCGTACGCGTGTCTGCCATCTGTACTCTACCAGTTCTAACGGATGGAGATTCCTTGCAGTGTCATGGGAATACCTGGGCAGATACGAAAGATAAACAGCTGTGTTTCCAATCACAAAATTCGGTTCTCCTCAGAACTTTGAGTCGAATAGGATTTCGGAGCAGGTGGACCCTCTGCCCAGAGAAAGATGTCAATAAAGTCAGATACCACCTCAGAGGAGATGCCGCCGCGGGCATGGAGTGTGGGAAGCCCCATGATCTGAAGAAGCTAGGACAGGATACTGTCTTGACGTTTTAGACAAGGACAAACCAACAGCCCTAGTGAGGCACCACATGCTACCACAAATGTTATTAAGCTCTCTCTGAAATCTTGACCTTGGCAGAGCCCATGGGTCTATGAAAGGCAAAAGAATATTCATGGTTATTGTGAGAAAACAGTTATCTAGGAGGAGAAAGTCACATCTCTACTAGAATCTTATCAAAAGGCTGAAGAAACCAAACCTCACGTCGTCCTTCACTGTAGAGTCCCTATCGAACCATTTTAAAAAGTGATTCTAATAAGGCCTCCATTGCACAAAGGTATACACGCTATTAACATTACTAGACTGGGCAGCTCTGCGAGTGACAGTTCTCTAAATTAATTTAATGTATTGATTTCCTCATGATTTTGAAATGCAGAATTGGTTGTGTCATGGCTATTATACCGCAGATCTTACTGAAAAAAGCTGTACTCCTGGGAAGTATAACTGAATCACTTGTGTAAAAGCCAAAAGGTGACATTTCAAAATCACCTCAGAGATGTTTCTTTGGAGGTTCCTGAGTGGCTCAGTCAGATGGGCATCTGACTCTTGATTTTGGCTGGGGTCATGATCTCTGGGTCACGGTAGGGTCAAGTCCTACATCTGGCTCTGCACTCAGGCCTGTGTCTGCTTGGGATTCCTTTCCTCTCCCCACCCCACATTCATGCACACGCACACACTCTCTCTCTCTCTTAAAAAAAAAGAAAAAAGTGTTTACAAAACTAGGAGTGGACAATGGCAAAGCCACCTACTTCTAAAATACATCATTTTTTGTAGATGAAATACTATGAAATATAGAAATAATGGAATAAACAATATTCAGATGGAATATATTAGACAATTAGACAACTATTCTTCCATTGTAGCTCATGGGTAATGTATTCTTGTGAAAAAATTACACTGCTCTAAGGGGCGCCTGGCTGGCTCAGCTGATGGAGCATGTGACTCTTGATCTTGGGGTCATGAGTTCAAGCCTCACTTTGGGCACAGAGCTTACTTAAAATTAATTAAATATATATATATATATATATATATATATATATATTACTGTTGTATATTACATTTTAAAGACACGATTGTTTTTCAAAAACTAGAAATAGAGTTACCATTATTCCAGTCATATGAAACAGTTACCTGCCATTGCTAAATTATCAAGAGGATTATCTGCAAGATTTTCTTTAAAGGGGATGGGGGAGAGCAGTAGATATCAACTCCCCTTCTTTAAGCCGAAAGGCAAACAAACGATCTTGGAAGAAAGACCAGGTGGCTCAGTCAACTGCCTAACATCAGGGAAACTTTTCTCTAAAATCTGGTTTCCGGACAGCAGCACAGTCCCCAATCCCTATTAGTTACACACGCTGTTGATGGCCTGGGGGTCAGAGAGCTTGGCGTGGATGGGGTTCCTGGGACTGTGAGGTCGCCAGGTGCTTCCTGCGTCACATGCTGGTTCAAGATTCAAAAGGAACAGTTTCATTCATCTTGCAAACAGGCAAAAACACAGAGCAAAGTACCTCAGTGATGTATAGATGATACCGAGATTAAAGGGATCGATTTTTCCTTGGAGAAACCTCCCCAAAGCGGTCTGTAAACATTACAGATGGTAAACCGTAGAAGCTGGCACAGTTACAAAACTTCCCCAGTCCCACAACAACTGCATAACTTTATCAGTCTGCGCATTACACCAATATAGAGATGACATTGTTTGTGATTAGTAAGCAAAGCCGGTGTCTAGGGGCCATCTGGCGTTTTATGGATAGGCACAGCTGAACTCAGCCAGGTGCTTTACACTCCTTTGGACACACGCAGGGAAATCGGTAAGTGCTTGGTATTACAAAAAGCACCTTCCTGTTCAGAAGGCCAACTCCATCTATCACTCCTGTTTTTCTTTATCATGTAGGCCATGCAATGGCTCAGAAACGGACACCTCCGTGTAAGTAAGAGAGGAGGAACGTCTAACAGACTCAGGGAGGTGCCGAGTTCTCACACTCTGGAGGTGACAATGGAACTGCCTCTTTGGAAAGGACTGTCACAATTGAGACATTCCAAGCAGGTGACAGTGCATTACCAAGTTACTTTCATCATGTATGTATGCTGTCATTTTCATCCAGATAATGAGTCAGAATTTTGTAGGACTACTTAAACTTTTTGCATTAGGTTATCCTCGGTTGATCTCAGGATCACCTTATTCCAGAAAGTGTATCCATGAAGCTTTGGCCATTTCCACGTTGAAAGAGATTCCCCACTGATCGGATTAAGTCAGAATGCACTTTGATGAACTCAACTGTTTCAGCATCCACAGGAGGGACATTAAAACATACTGATCTATTTGAGCAAAATCAGATTTTGATAAGCTCTCCCTACCTCCCTCATTCTCTCAAGCACCTATGGTATGTGGTTGATTCTCTCAGAATACTGAATGAGCTTAACTCTGTTCATAGGAAATGCCTGGTTTCCATGACGCTTTATTGTATATATTCATATCAGCTTAAATATCATAGCTCCCTAACCCTGTGTTCTCTCCATGAACACAATTCTTGATTGGATACTCAAGCTCCTCTTCATTTCATGGTAAGTTAATAATTCACTCAAGCTTTTTTTTTAATACCCAGTATGGGTTGATTTCTTTGCTAAGTGCTGGGAATGCAAAGCTAAGTAGGGTATGGTTTCTGCTCTAGACTAGAGAAAGACTTGCAAAACACTAATTATAGTACTCTGTGGCATGGGTCCTAAGAAAGGATATGTGTATGGTACCCTAAGAATACAGAGGACGGACACCCAGCATGTCTTGGAAGAATCAGAAAGACACTTGGATTAAATGCCTCTTTTATTCATCTTCTTTCCTCAGAAAATGTCTGGGGAAATTTATTGACCTTTCTTTTTTAAATTAATTATAAGAATGAAATCTTGCCTTTTGCAACAACGTGAATGGAGCTAGAGATATTATTCTAAGCTGAGAAAGAGTCAGGTAAGAAGACTGCATCGTTGCCTATCAGAGAAATGATAGGTCAGATCTCTTGGTCAGAGTCAAATTTTCTTTTGGTTCGAGGTTTCACAAATGCTGTCAGTAAGCATGTTGTATCCAGCAAGGCCACATGCGATGTTCAGAAAACTAGTATTGGGACAGTTGATAAAACTGTTGATTTGCTTTCTCAATTTAATTTTCTAAATAACAAAGGGCAGTATTCACAAAAAGGTGCTTTCAGAAATTATAAATGATCAACTGTTTTCTACATAAATGAATCCGGCGGGATGGGAGACCTCAGTATCGCAAAATTTCGTTGGCTTACATGGAAACAGAGCCTATATCTATGTTAAAGAGCTCTTATTATCACAGAAAAATTAAGAAACGCTCTCAGCTTAAGAATCTGAAAAAACACCCTGCTTATCCACAAGATGTTCAACATGACTCTAAAGCAATCCCATATTCGATTCCTTTTAGAAGGAACATAGCCTCCCAAAGCCGGCGACTATATGATTTATATAATATATGTGTATATATATATTATATATGTGTATATATATGTATATATATAATATATAATACATTACATATATACATATATGTATATAAATTATATATATTATATACATATATATTATATACATATTATATATATATATATCTCAACGACACTTGAGAGCAAAAGGGGCGGGCTACCAGGTGGGGTGGTGAGCAACATGTATTAAGAGGGGTTGCCCTTCGTAAATATACGGTCACCCCACACATCAAAAGGAAGCTTGTTGGTTCAATCCAGCCATGTGTGCACCCTGGCTGCACATTAGCATCACCTTGGGACCACACACACACACACACACATCTGCACACACATTTACACGCTTACAGGTACAAGTACGGATGCATGCACGTATACATATACTTAGAAGCCTAAGCCCTACAGCAGACCAATTAAATCCGATTTCTGAAAGTGGACTGAATCTTGGGCAAAAACCATTTTCCAAAGGTCCCCCAAAGGACACAAATATGGAGCAGGGTTGAAAACCTGTGAACTGGATGACCTCCAGCTCCTAAAATCGGAGATCTTAATTCCTGAGAATGAATTTACAACACCTGCTCTTGTCAATGTTTTAGAACAACATGCTACTCTCGTTTCTAGAACACAAAATGTTTAATACCAGTCAGAGAATAGCCAGCATTTATTGATGAAGGGTTTACAGTTTACAAAACACGTTCTCAACATCTTCTTCTCCCCCACACATTAAGCCCCTGAGGAAGTCAGACTGGTGGTTATTAGCACAGACTTTCCGTGGATGGGGAAATCCAGGCTTAAAAGATGAGCAACGCACTGACAAGTTACATTACACAGCCAGCATACAGAATAACCAAGCCCAGGTCTTGATTCTAAGGGCGGAAGATGGGAGCCGCTGTGAGGGATTCCTACTCCGCAGGTCTGAATTCTACGTCTATCATTTACTAGCTTGACGAGCTGGCACAAGCTATTGAACTGCTCTGTGTGTGGTCTCCACAACGAGAATCATACTGATCTATTTCTTGTCGCATCGCTCTAAGTAGTGCAAGAGTTTACATGTCACACCTTAGCCCTGTGACCAATAAATATTAGCGTTATTAGTACTGCTACTCTATTCCTCCTCCTCCGCTCACTGCCTCCCCTCCTTTTACTACTATAATTACTACCACTACTAGAACCGATAATAACCATCCCTGCTACAGGCAGAGCAAATGGCCCTTCCAAGAGACAAGCTTCATTACAATCTTCACCTTCTTCCCACAGACTCTGCCAAAAGACCAACGTGAAACATGAATGAGCTTCAAAGACTTCAACACCATGAAATCAGACGCCCCAGAAGTGCACCAACACTGAACTCGGGTCATCTTTGTCAGACACGGCAAACGATCAGACCGCAGGCAGGCGCGAAGCTGCGTTTAGACACGTGCTGCTCCAATCCACCTTCCAGAAAGATCTCAGAGACCCACCTCCAGACTTGCTGCCATGTGGGAAGTGAGGGCCCACTCTTCCCGGGGAAGTTGCCAGCCAAGGCTAGAGCACGGCCATCGGTAGGAGCGTGTGGCCGTGGCTGCCCCAGGAGTTGCCGCTCTACGGCAAGCTTCCCATCAGCCTGTCCTCTCCACCCAGTCCTCCTCCAAGTCCCCCATCCTATCACAAATATCCAATTCCACGGAGCCCAAAGCAGCCCCATACATTCCACACAACGCTGTCAAAGGCGGTGGGGCTGTGCCCTACACAATGGAGAACGCTGTAAAAGATCAATTCTGAGGAATTGTTTTGTTCCAAAATTCTATTCCTTTATGATTTTCTAAGAGCATATTTATTTGGAAAGTTCTATGAAGTTATACAATACGCCTGACTTGTCTATCTTTCTAACAGAGTGCCTACAACGAGAAGCTGAAGGGGAAAAAAAAGTGATTATGGATCATGTTCTAGTCATGTCATCTTTGTTTTGCAAATTAAATTTGTTATGCCACATTAGCTCAAAGATATGAACATTTTAATAATTCCAGATCCATAAATTGCAAGAAAAATGAATTAGATTTTAAAATGTATTCAGTTCCATGGAACTGGGTTCCTTGAGGAAATATTTTTCATCTGAAGACAGAAAAGTATTCTAAATCACTGCATTTCCATTTTCTCCACTTAATTTCATCCTCATTTTTGTAGTTCATGCCTTTCAACATATTTAAAACATTGAAAATAATCAAAACCTTCATGACAGACGGTAAAGTATTAGTTTGATCTAGTAATCTAAATGTTCTAATATTATCATGGTCAAAAACAGTAACAACAGAATAGTCGCCATAACACAGTATTCTCTACTTTTTGCATATATTAACTCATTTGGCTTCAAAAACATTTAAAATTTTTTTAATTTATTTAAGCAACCTCTGCACCCAACGTGGGACTCAAACTCACGACCCCAAGATCAAGAGTAGCGTGCTCTATGGACTGAGCCACACAGGTGTCCCCAGAAACATTTAAAATGCTTTCATTTTAATCATTATCTTGTATATACTATCAACTATTTTACAGACTATTTGATGTGACAAGTTAAATGCTTTTAATGTTGATATTTTATGGTTTAGAATAATGACAACACAATATTTACACAGTTCTTTATGACAAACAGTATTCTGTGCTCTTTACACAGGTATCATCTCACGTAGCTTCATACACATTCTGTAATTTAGGTGTAATTATCATCCGTAACATAAAGATCAGGAATTGAGGAACAGAGAGCTCAAGTAACCTTCCCAAGGTCACACAGTTACAAGTGGGAGAGCCTGGATTTGAACCAGCCAGTCAGCAGAAAGCAGGAAAAAAAAATGCTGACTTACCTTAAGCCACGTCAATTAAACTCTTAGTTTGTGAGCGTGTGTATGTAGGTAACTGTATCAATGCATATGCAAACTGAGTAACTTTAAATCGAATGAATTGGATTTAAACAAATGTATCCCAATTTTAAAACCCAAGTACATAGGGTCCTTGTCAAAGTACTCACCCCGAGTATCTGAGGCAGGTTCAGCATGCCTTGGCCGCCTGGACTTTCTTACTCGGATGACTCAGGTGCTCATGGAAATGAGATAATGAAATAGCAAGTTGTCCAGGATTTAGACCAATCTGGGTTTAGACCTCAACAAGGATTTTTCAGTTGTGCAACAATCATTTTGTCAATTATCAGTAAGCATTCACGGAGTACCTACTGCATGCCATTCCCTCTAAATCTTGGGGCCTTTCAAAGCTCAGTCTGACTCTAACAGTCTCCTGAGCACCAAGTATTCTCGGCCTCAACTGTGGACCTGACTAGGATACATCACGATTAAGGCACTTTTTTTTTTCTAACATCAATCATATATTTTTATGAAAAATGTATTTTCCCCAACAAGAAATTTGATGAGAAGTGTGCCACTGTTTTGCAAATCCCTTTAATGTCTGGGGTAACAGAAGACAACTAGACTTCATGTCCGCTTCCTCATTTCGTCTCTTAGGAGCCTGTTTTGTTTCTCAGCGCCCCACCCACACCCTGGAATTCCACTGCCAGCGTTCAGCTCAGCGTAGTAGAAGTCACTTGCTTCTATAGGTAACCTGAATCCAGGGACTGGGTGGGGTGAGAGCCTCTATCACCCCGCGCCACCTTCCGTCCACGGCGTGAACTCCTATCTCACGATGGCTGGGTGTAATCTCTCTCCCTCGTGAGACTGTAGTCTACCTGTCTCACCCGTTATTACAACCACAGGGCCTGCGGAAATGCCAACACACACAGGACTGAACCACTGCTACTGAGTAAATACATTCACAAAACTCCAGTCCTAGATTAGGGAGACAATGCATAACCTCTTACACAACCATGCTGACTAAAACACTTCCTTGAAAGTATGAGCTCTAACAGATGGGTTTTAAAAAACCTGCTATATTAACATTACACACATCCTTGTCTTCCTGCACTTAAACGTCTAGCACTGAGGCCCAGGGTGTGTAAGAATTTATAAATTCATTAAGACCTAACTTCAAAAAGCTTTGTTATTAAAATTGGTGGGGAGATATCATTTAGGTGGTAAAAAAGCCTCGTAGGTAACTAAACAATAACATCAAATATAATCTTTGTTCTGGTCTCATTCACAAGTGGGCACTATTATGTGCTAAAATGATATTCACCAGTCTGGGTTACAGATAAGATGTCTGGAAGCCACATATGCAAAACAGGAGTCTTACATACATTTAATAGTATTAGCTCATTCACTATATAATCAATTAAGTTATTCTCAGTTACTTGGTCATCTCATATTTATGGCCTTTTGTATAATGCTTTCTATTAAAATTTGAGATAGAAATCTCCAGAAAGTAAATTGTACACTACATTTACCTAGATGGGTGTGCAATACATACATCACACATATTAATTTTACAAGCATAGTCAATATTTCTCTACATCTGTGCTTGCATTCTCTAAATTTTCTACAATGAAACAAGGATAATATTTTATTTCTTAAAAAACTAAATTCTAACAGTAATAAGAAACACCGGCACTTGTTTTGTGAAATAATTACTCCCCCTTGAGTGCATTCCTGTATCTACACACGCAGTTTCACAGCTTATTTCTATGACCTAGATGTTACTTTCGCATTAGCTTTAATCATGAAAGCTAATGAATAACTAGTTAACATAGAAATCACCTTATGCTTTTTTATTTGTTTAAAGATTTATTTGAGAGAGAGACAGAGCGCGTGTGCACAGGAGTTGGGGGGTGGGGAAACGGACGTGGAGGAAGAGAGCAAGCCGACTCCCCACTGAGCACGGAGACGACGCAGGCCGCAGGTCTCCATCCTAGGACCCTGAAATCAGGAGCCAGACTGCTTAACCAGCTGAGGCACCCAGGTGCCCCACCTTATGCTTATGTTTTAAATGAAACTTTCTTCACTTAAAAAAAAAAAAGTGAATTCATGAAGTGGACTTAAAAAACTCATAGCTAGCTGGCACCTCAATGAGCATTTTAAATACAAATAAACATGAAAAACAGTCTAAACAAACAAGCCTATTCGTTTGACTTTTATTCAGGAGAGAATCTAGTTCATCTATGCTGGAAATCAGTAAGCATTCTCAGAGTACAGATGAGGAAAGCCAGAGAGGAGGTGGACAGAAATGACCACCATCCATCGAACTTATCTGCTTTCCTATATTTACATATTTAATCTTATATCGAGATTTCAGCCATGACAACCATAAGCAACAAGACTGGCCCCTTTTTTTTTTTTTTAAAGTTTATTTATTTATTCGACAGAGATAGAGACAGCCAGCGAGAGAGGGAACACAAGCAGGGGGAGTGGGAGAGGAAGAAGCAGGCTCCCAGCAGAGGAGCCTGATGTGGGGCTCGATCCCATAACGCCGGGATCACGCCCTGAGCCGAAGGCAGACGCTTTAACCGTTGAGCCACCCAGGCGCCCCAAGAGTAGCCCTTTTGATGCAGCAAGTAGATGATTAAAAAAAAAACGATGTGAACCCTTTCTGAGTCCTCCGTGGAGGTGACGTGGGGCATGGTACGATAAGGGGAGGGGAGACTCAGCCGTTTCCACCTGGACTGAGGCCACATGAAATTGAGACCTCCCTGGAACTGCGGCTTCTTCCTGGCATTTACATCCTTCCGTCGTGAGCGCTGTCCCCTTCTATCAGCTAGCAGGGGGCAGCCTGGAAATAGTTACAGAAAACAAAACACATCTTGAAGATTCCAGGAAGCCTGTTTTCCCACGCAGGTCGGGTCCATCTGCCATCAATTTCTGTGGGATTATGCACATCATCTTGGAGAACACAGAGCCACTCTTTTGAAAGTCACTCATTAACTAAGGGCAAACATTTCTGAGAATCTGCTGTAATTGCTACCATCATTTTAATGGAGTTCCTTGAACAAAATCAAGGATGGGAAGTTTCCTCAGCTCTTTGATGGCAGCCAACAAATAGCCATGTGGAAACGGAAACTACAAGAGTGGTACTGGCCCTTCGACAGAGTATATACTAAAACCAGCCTTTGCAGGGGCGCCTGGTTGGTGCGGTCGGTGGAGCATGTGACTCTTGGTCTCAGGGCTGTAAGAATGAACCCCACCTTGGGTGTAGAGATTACTTAAAAAAATAAAAATTAGGGGCGCCTGGGTGGCACAGTGGTTAAGCGTCTGCCTTCGACTCAGGGCGTGATCCCGGCGTTATGGGATCGAGCCCCACATCAGGCTCCTCCACTATGAGCCTGCTTCTTTCTCTCCCACTCCCTCTGCTTGTGTTCCCTCTCTCGCTGGCTGTCTCTATCTCCGTCAAATAAATAAATAAAATCTTTAAAAAAAAATAAAATAAAATTAAAATTAAAATTAAAAAAAAAACAAAAACAAAAAACCCAGCCTTTGTTTATTAGGTTCCAGATGTGCTATGAGTATAGCTCTGAGCTCTGATGAACCTGGGTTTCTTTCCTCTGCTCCCCATTGTCCAGATCATCTGGGAAAACTGTTAGCTTGTCCGTGAGGCCACTTTCTTCATGTCCTTCTGAGCACTTACTGTTGACACTGAGCTAAGGAAGGTATGATTAACAAAGACCCTGGTACATGGTACAGGCTCAGTAACTGTAAACTGATTACTATCACCTATTACTAATTTTTTAAAGATTTTATTTATTTGAGAGAGGGTGAGAGAGAGACAGAGAGAGAGCACGAGAGGAGGGATGGTCAGGGGGAGAAGCAGACTCCCCACTGAGCAGGGAGCCTGACGCGGGACTCGATGCTGGGACCCGGGGATCATGACCTGAGCCAAAGGCAGACACTTAACCGACTGAGGCCCCCAGAAGCCCTATTACTATTTTTATGCAGAGGACATTTAATCAAGTACATGTAGAAAACTTCAGCAGGGGTGCCGGTCCAGCCCATGAGCCTCCAGGCTTCGGCACTCACTCCTCGTCAGTGATCAACGGTTGGACCAGAGATGGATCCAGATACACACTGGACCAATTCTAGATGCTCTCCACCAGAAACACAGCTATCCTATGTGCCATTTGGCTACACTGAGGGGCTCCCATGTGAGGTCACAGGCATCTTCGGAAGCAGACAAGGCAGATCTCCTGAGAGGAAGGGAAATGCAACATGGCCGATGAGACTCCGCAAAACCCTAGAAATCCGAAGCCGAAGCGTGGTTTCGGAAGGCTGCCCGCTTCCGAGTGCCCATCCTCTAGGCTTCCCCTATATTCTCACACTCTTCTTTACCTACGTACAGTGACTTCCGCTGTTTCTCTCGGCAAACAACGGGAATCTTAACGTACGCATCGAATCTTAGGCACAAAGCATTTTGTAAGAGGTAGTTACTTTATTATTTCATTTTGTAAGTAGGATCCAGGAATCAAGACAGTCTCATTTCAGGGATAGCAGAGAGTGCTATCTTCTCTCCCCTCTTCCTCTAAGATACTATCTGGGTATACAAGAGACTGTTTCTGAGCAGGGCTCACTCGATGGGCCCCATGCCCAGAATGACCCATACTCGGTTTAAAGATCTGCTGTCACCGTCTTGAAATTCATAATAATTTTATCTTCGAACTTGTGTGTATTTTGTTAAGATTTTTTTTCCCAAAGATTTTATTCTTAAGTAATCTCTACACCCGGTGTGGGGCAGGAATTTACAACTCTGAGATCAAGAGTCACATGGTCTACCAACTGAGCCAGCCAGGTGCCCCTCTTTGAATTTGTGTTTTATAAGTGAAGTCCAATGGGACAGTAAAGTATCCACGTGAATAAGCAGAGAGCACAGAGAATAATGCAATGTGCATGCTTGCTTATTCCTAGGATCCTTTTCATATAGACAATCGGCGATGACTCATGAGTGCAGAATTAGTAGCCCCACAAAGTCTGGGAGATCACCGAGTTTTGAAGCAAGCCACAAGCTAAGCACGTTACATCCAGGACTGAGTCGGCATGTGCGGAACCAGCCTCAAAGAAGACACGTCCGCCCATCCTAACCAGAACTTTCTTCAAGAGCAGAAAGAAGACACCCATGCCCTAAGAAACACAAATGACCAAAACCAAACCCTATTATACCCTTTTTTCCTCAGGTCACTTCCCCGCCCTGGCCCACCACTGAAAGTGAGAACAGAGAAGGAATGCAGAGGACAGAATCCCTCGACTCCTTTTTCTCTCAGCTCTTCCACATTCATCAGGTAGAGAGTGTTGGTGGAATGTGTGCAAATCAAGGCATGATATAAAATAATTCGACTACTCTGCCCAGCATCCTCACTGTTCTAGTAAAAATGAAACTTATATGCAGGTAGGCATTACTGACTATGAACTGCGTGATTCCACGTCCTAGTGAAATGGTCCACGATTTGTCTCTAAAATGGGCATAATGCGATGTCAACATGAATGGTACAATTCATGCCAATAATCTACAGTTTTAGGTTTTCTTACTTTAGAAAGACATGAAATAGCAAATAATAAATTCTACGACGCATTGAGAGAGACAGACCATGGAACTAAGAAAAAAGTTTTTCATGGTATTTTCCCCTCTGCTTTTTGGGAGGGTTCTTGCATTTTCCTTTTGCATTGGACCCTGTAAACCGTATCCAGCTCTGTTCCTGGACTTTGCGGCACACGGAGATGGAACTTCTGATCAAGTAACAGGCTCTGCGTTGGTCTCTGATCGTCTGGTTTGGTTCTGGTCTGGGGCTGACGGAGGTGTCATCTGCACTGTGGAGAATCAGTTTTGTTCCTAACGCTAGAGTCCATGATCCTGGTTTATGGTGTTGGTCCTCAAATTCCGCCAGGATTCCAGGTTCTGCATCTCCACCTAAGGCTGGTCCTAATTCTCCCAGTCCTCCTCTGACGGCCCATCTGAGCAGAATCTTCTAGATGCTCTGCTCACCATGCCATGCTGACTTTAGCTCAGGCTCTCTCTCCAGGCACCTAGCTCTCCCAAACATTCATCACACTCTGGCCTCACACTGGCCCAATGGACAACTTCCTCAAGAACAGTGGTTTTCAACCCTGGCGACAGACTGGATTCACCTGTGAATTGTTTGCTTGTTTGTCCTTTCCCAATAATCAAAAGCAGTGGGATTGAGAACCAATACACTAGAGTATTACAGCCTCTTACGGCTGTATTTGGAAACATGGGCATGGCCCTGGTTTCTCTGCATGTGTCTATAAGCCGCCCCCCCAACCCCAAACATACGAACACAAGATGAGGACGAACGAGCAAGTTGATGTTCTATGTCAGTGTCCCTCCTTCCTTCTCCGGCCTAACTGTGCTAGTGGGTGGGATAGGCTTTCCCCCTCTGTGCAGACAGGGAATGCGCCAAATTACATCCCAAGCTCCCTCCATGTACAGGTAGTCTACTGAAACTAGTAGCCCTCAGGCCATCACATCACCTGATGTGGACCACAGGCTGAGAGGCTGCACGAGAACTTCAGCGTGAATGGTGCCACCCAGTTTGAACATGCAGAGAGAGAAGGGAGGAGACCCCAAGTCATGAGAATCCCAATTTCATGGTCTGGTGGAGGATGAGCCTCGAAAGATGCTGGGAAGCCACCGCTGGACAGCTTCCTTTCCCGCTTCATTTGTGGACGTCCTTATGAAAATGGCTACTGTAACAGCCGTGAGTGGACATCTACTTCTGACTCTGGGACGGGGGAGTCACAGAGCAACGCGGTCAAGAACTGATCCTGGCTCTGCGGTCAATGGTCCCAAGAGAGTTAGTCTCCTGTGCCTCAGTTGGCCATCCTTAGTACGTGAGTGTGCTGTACGTGTTGACAGGGCTCTCAGGAATAGTAAACACACTGGTATTTGTGACGTGGTTAGAAGAGGCAAACTGCAAACACCACACAAGAGTATGTTAAATGAAGGAAAACAAACAGGACATCATGGTTTCCCACCAACAACATAAAACATGAAGCAAATACATACATTCAGAGGATTTTTGTGTTGCACAAGGTATCACAATGATTTGCCATTTGAACACAGGGTGGAAAAAAAAAAGTATGAGCCAAATATCAAGAAAATGTGTAAATAATGGAAACAATCCATGATTTCAATAACTACATGTCAACACCTGATGAAAATATAGCCTAGGTGGATGTTAACGTAAGTACTACATATAAGTAAAAGTGGGATCGCTGAATTGATGTGCCTGACTATTGTTATAAAAAGTATTTCTCTTCTAAAAATTAAGCAAAAATGTTATTTTCCTTTGTAACAAGGAAAATGAACTTTAATATTTGTCTACGTTCATAGAATGGTGAAATTAAATTTACCTACATTTATTTTTTCTAAAGATTCATTTATTTATTTTAGAGAGAGAAAGAGCACGTGGGCATGAGCAGGGGGAGGGACAGGGGAAAGGGATAGAAGCAGAGACTCCCCACTGAGCCTGGAGCCCAATGCACAACCAAGAGTCAGAGGCGCCCCCATGACATAACATTTCAATGTAATTAAGTTTAGGGCGCCTGGGTGGCTCAGTCTGTTAAGTCTCCAACTCTTGACTTCAGCTCAGGTCATGATCTCAGGCTCATGGCATTGAGCCTCGGGTCAGACTTCATGCTCAGTGGGGAGTCTGCTTGGGAGTCTCTCTCCCCCTGTGCCCACTCCCCCTCCCCAAAAAATAAATAAATCATTCTTTAAAAAATGAAATCTTGCCATTTCCAAAGACATGGATGGAACTACAAAGTAGTATGCTAAGTGAAATAAGTCAGAGAAAGACAAATACCGTATGACCTCACTCAAATGTGGAAGAAACAAAACAACAAAGAATAAAAGAGACAAACCAAGAAACAGACTCAACTATAGAGAACACAGTGATGGTTACCACAGAGGAGTGGAGGGAGATGGGTGAAATAGGTAAAGGTCATGAAGAAGTCCACTTATCATGATGAGCACTGAGTCATGCACAGAATTACAGAATCACTGCATTGGACACCTGTAACTAACATCACACTGTATGTTAACAATACTGGAATTAAAAACATAAAAAATATACATTTAAAAAATGTAAATGAAGTTAAATAAGTAAAATTTGGAGTATATGTACGTGCGGATGAAGGAAAATTACATTTCAGAATTACAAAGAGCCTTTTGAAGACCCTTAAATTTATGGTCTGTGTGGGATGTGTTCTATATTTATAGTTTTTTTTTTAAGATTTATTTATTTGAGAGAGCAAGAGACAGCATGAGTTAGGAGGGTGGAAGGGGCAGAGGGAGAGGGAGAAGCAGACTCCCCACTGAGCAGACAGCCTGATGTGGGTCTCGAATCCAGGACCCTGAGATTATGACCTGAGCTGAAGGCAGATGCTTCAACAGCGGAACCACCGAGGTGGCCCTACAGCTGCCTTTTAAGTGAGAAGTAAATCTGTGGCTATTCGAAAGACTATGATATGTAAGAAAAGCTAACTTTCTTAATATGGCACTTCAAAAGTATGTTAAGAGTGGGATCGTGTACCCCACGGTGAAGAGAGAGAGAATAAGATACTGGAAAGAAAGCCTGGTGCTTAACATGACAACATAAGTACAGCTAAGGGCCTTCCATGAGAAATTGACAAATGCGAAACTAATATTAGGCAGGCCTGCACCTGGAGGTAGGCTTCCCTAGGCAATGCATGTGGTTGGAATGACTTTGAACTTGCCATCTTCTCTCTTCAGAGAATGAATTCCATGTTTTCATTATTTTAAATATATGTGTCTATAGGGATCTAGGACGGTTCATCAGAACTTGAGAACTGTTTTCCCCTCGGGAAAAACTGCATCAGTCCATATAATTCAACAAAAATTACCATGTAGTACCATCACGTTTTATTAGTTCCTACTCTGTAGCCTGTGTCCTGAAAATTCAAGCCATAATAATGGAGATCTTGAAATTACAGCTGTCTGTTACATGGCAGGCTGGGTCCTTTTGAAGTTTCACTCTGACTTCCATTTCAGACTTCTGATCCATCGTACCTGTTCATTTTATACTGTCCCAAATACGGAACACATCTGTGTAGCGGGGGATTTCATTTTTATCTTAAAAATTCAGTGAAGATAACATAAAGAATGTTTTTGAAGGACACTTGGGTGGCTCAGTAGGTTAGGCATCTGCCTTCAGCCCCAGGTCATGATCCCAGGGTCCTGGGATCAAGCCCCACTTCAGGCTCCCTGCTCAGCAGGGAGTCAGCTTCTCCCTCTCCCCACCATTTACGTGTGCGCGCACGCTCTCTAATAAATGAAATCCTAANAAAAAAAAAAAAAAAAAAAAGTGTGTCAATTGTAATTTACAGCTTTAAAATAAAATAGGAGATATGTTAGTGAACACTTACTAAATGGTGACTTTTTTTTTTTTTTCAAAATGGCTTAAAATGAAAAGACATTTGGGATCACTTCCTATTCTGTCAAATGTTTTTGGTAGAACGGCATTGCCGTTACTGTCACTGCTGTCAAAAACATTTCCTAGCATCTCTTTCTTTGACCCAAGGGGTAAGATAAGATCCTTGCTACAACTCTTGAGTGTACTGCAGTTTCCTATAGGAAATTTATCACAGAGAAACATTTCCATCCGTTTATAGTGACTTTGCAAGCAACATACTAAATATCCCATAGAATTCAAAAACAAAGGCCAAACAATACTACTGCTAATTGAAAGCTAAACATTAATGCCAACTAACACTTACTGTACATTTAAACAGAACTAATATTGCAACTAACTTTTCAAGGCATCAAACATCACAGCTGTGTTATTTGTTTGGGGGAATACTCATCAGATGATTATGTACTGTACAGTTTTATATCACTAAAGAGCAAATAAATTTTCGTTTTATAGAGAGATTATAACTGCATTTTTCCTTGTGTTGACATCAACAAATATTTATTGACTACTATAGCGGATATGTTGACTTATTTATTTATTTAAATATTCTATTTATTTTGGGGGAGGGAGGGCGTGAACACAGAAGGAGAGAGAGAAGCAGAAAGAGTGAGCAGGAAGCCCAACGTGGGGCCTCCATCCCAGGACCCTGACATCACGACCGGAGCCAAAGGCAGATGCTTAACCGACTGAGCCACCCAGGTGCCCCGAATATGTGGATTTACACCGCCAGACTTCTTCTGAAGGAGGCCTGCCCGGCCAAGCCCATCTGGACATGGCAACGCTTTCAGTCCTCTCTGTCCCTTGCTTGCACAGCACACGCTCGCTCAGTCACGGGCCCACCTCCTTGCACAGGTATCCTCCACTTTTTGAAAGTTCCCATTACACCACTTCACTTTTACCGAAGACCTACATTAATACCAATGTTTGCTAACCAAATGAAAGAGGATTTTCACTTTTACAAAGAAAAGAGAAAACAGCATTCCACGTTTTGCAGCGAGCAGTTATAGCGGCTGTGACACCCCAGGCAGTGAGTGTGGCACCAGCAAGAGTGGCCCCCTGGAGCTCCTTCTCTGGAGACAACATTCGGCAACCAAGCCACCAGAGCCCTGAACTGAGTCTGCGAGCACCTCTGCTTTATCTCAATGTCATTTGTGCACCTGTTAGCAAGATGCGTCCTCAGGTATCAGATTTTTTACATTTGGGAACAAACATTTTTCCACGTAAATTAATGGTAATGGCTTCTTTGCTTTAAACCATTTCCGCTAATGACAGATTTCACAGGGATGTTCTACTTTCAAACAGCAGGAAATCTGTATTACAATAAGCTATGTTCACGATGACTCTGACTCATTCAGGGATAATCCTGTGATAAAGACAGAACCAGCAGGAGCCTTGGTTTCTAAGTCTGGAAGGTGGACAGTGACAGAAGAGGACGTGGGGCCACCGACCTCTTGGAGACGCCCTTCCTGCAGAATGAAACGAAATGAAACCCAAGTGCTTGATCCAGCCATACCTGCAGTTAGCCCTACCTCTAACCTTCGAGATTATTTCAACCGGCAATTCACTTCCTGCTTAAGCCAGTTAGACACCTGAAACATGCCAACTAAAGATGACCCCACGCTTACACATACCTACAAGTCCTGAGCTCTCTACTAGAAGCCGGCAAAAGCCAAGGAGTACAAGACAGTCCCACTCCAAATGAACTGACACACAGTGGAGGCAACCACATGTCTGCCAAAATAAAGTCATAAATGCTACGGCAATGCCTCATGCACCAAAAAAGAGGAAGGTATGGTGAATACTGACAGAAGGTGGCTGAATGTTATCCCAAACGATATAATGAGGCAGCAGAGCCTGATTTAGGCATTGACGAATAAGTAGGGTCTAACCAAATAGAAAAACCTACAAGGACATTCCAGCAAAAAAGAACAGTGAACTAAAGGAAGGAAGTTTATCTTAAGACTTTTTTCCCCTAATGCCTAACCCAGTCCTTGTCATATATGAGACACCAAATAGAGTTTAAAGAGTGAGCAAAGGCATAACGATAAATGATTAGATAAATAATTTCTTTGGAGTTAAGGCCTTCGTCAGTGACATGATGGCCTTTTACAATATTGCTCATGGAAATTATGCTCTCTTTACAATAACCTACTCTACGATACAGCTTCCAGGAAAAGTCATCATCAAAAAGAGTTACAGCTGTGATTGATAAGTGGAGAAAGGGTAGCTTTCATTAATTGCTAGGCTTGCTTTTTTTTTTTTCTTTCCCAGCTATGAACAAATTCTCTAAATGCTATAAATAAATAAATGTACAGTCATGAGGATTAAGGACTTCTACCATGTTTCAGTAAAATTACAGATATCTAAATATGAACACCACTTACAAATTCTGACCAGAGAAAGAACTGAAGGAAGTAACAAGGTTCTGAAACCTATGGCGGCCAAACAGCACAGCTCAGCACAGAATGAGTGCTTAATATTTTATTAATTCATTGCTGAAACCGTGTAGGAAAGATAGGTCTTTACACAGGGGGTGTTCTGGGATGAGGAGGACCTGGGCTGATAATCTCTGCATCCGTGTGGATGTGGGGAAAATGATTTAATTCTAAATTTTCACCTATTATATATATTTTTTCATTTTTGTTGCAAAAGTCATAGGAGACAAGGCGTATGAAGGACTGGCAGGTCAAGGAAGGTCAATAACTGAAGTCATTATTAATAATGTGATGCCAGTAAACAGGAGTAGATGCTCAGGAAAGGAAGGCATTTACAAATACGAAATAGGGGCGCCTGGGTGGCGCAGTCATTAAGCGTCTGCCTTTAGCTCAGGGCGTGATCCCGGCATTATGGGCTCGAGCCCCTCATCAGGCTCCTCCACTGTGAGCCTGCTTCTTCCTCTCCCACTCCGCCTGCTTGTGTTCCCTCTCTCGCTGGCTGTCTCTATCTCTGTCAAATAAATAAATAAAATCTTTAAAAAAAAATATGAAATAGACTAAAGTCTTTATTTTGTCTCCGTGAAATGAGGTGATTAGATAATTGGATGTTTTAGCAATTAGGGTGTTTCTTTTGATAACAGCAACAGTAATGTCTAAATATAGTACTCCACATTAAAAGAGAGTATTTTGGTAAATTTAATGAAGCTGAAGGCACCAAAGCTGACATTCTGCTTATCACTCAACAATTTAACTTACTTGACACTGACATTATTTCCCTAATAATCTCTTTCACTGTAAGAAAATCATTTGAAGGACAGCAAGGACGATTTCCATCTACCTGTACAAATTGTGGACCACAAATGTGGCCAGGTCAGGGGGTCAGCTGTTCTGGAACACAGTATACACAGCAGAGGACACGGATTTTCCTCTATTGCGCTTTTTAAAATATTTAGTACTCTATAATGCCTTCGGTACCCCAACACCACCACTTGCGTATCAAAGATCTAAACCTCTCCCCCATAAAATATATTAAATACACAGATTTTAAAAGATGTTCTGCTCTATCTTATGCTTACGTAGAGTATCCACCAGAAGTGCCATAATTGATTCCTATACCATAGTAGAAACACTCAGAAAATCTTTACCATCTCTATTGTTCAATGCAAACATATAGCACATTGGGAATATGCTGAATTAGAATGAAGCTTAAAAAATTAAATAAAATGAGCTTATAAGTCAATGTTAAATTTTAAAAATGTCTCTTTCATAGAAATAACTTGGCATTTAATTTCTATGCCATTTAAAGAAGACCTATAGACTATTATATATTCCTAGATGCATCCAACTATAAATAAATCACACTTAAGGACGTTTACTTGGAAATGTTTTCAGATGTTATCAAACATTTGTTATGTATGCATATATACATATGCAACAGAAAAATATATATAAAACATATAGTTTATGTATATTTTTTAAAAAGTATTTTCCCATTTAGAAAAGATGCACTTAGGGACGCCTGGGTGGCTCAGTCAGTTAAGTGCCTGCCTTCTGCTCAGGTCAAGACCCTGAGATCCCAGGATTGAGCCCCAGAGCAGGCTCCTGCTCAGTGGGGAATCTGCTTCTCCCTCTCTCTCTGCCCCTACCCCCTGCTCGTGTGTGCGCACCCACAAGCTCTAATAAATAAGTTTAAAATCTTAAAAAAAAAAAAAAAGATTCACTTAGTGTTCCTTTGAGTAGCTGGTTCTTCTAGCAAATTTCTAGAGAGAGAAAATGATCAGATGCAGTGGAAAAAGTACATCTCTTAGAACTGTTTTGCTTGCAAGATTTAAAAACTCGGTTCTTAACTACCTTCAGAAAGCAAACAGAAAAGAGTGGGTGCAGTGGAGCAGTCAGGGACAATCGTAGCTGAATCCCCAGGCTCAAGAAATGCCATCACACCTCACCCCTGCTTCTCTGTTTCTCAGCCCTGACTTCCCCTAGGCCGCTTTTATTTGGGGGCTGGCTCCCTCTGCGTGGTGGCATTGGTGACTGCTTGTCCCTCTTTAGAGAGAGGGATCCATGGGAAGGGATGCGGCCTCTCTCTCTGGGTTCAACTGGGAAGTTCTACTCCATGACTGCAAATGTGCTTTTCTCTGAATTCTATGGTGCTTTTAAAACAAGGGAATGTTTCAACTAGGCACAAAGGGCATGCCAACATTGACTGTTATTACATGAGGCCCCCCCCACCGCCCCCAAAAAGGGCACTGCTGGGTGCTCCAAGAGTGTGGCCACAGTCCCCTGAAATCAGGATCAGCACCCAAGATTCCAGGAGGAGGTGATGGGGTGAGGACTCCCTGAAAAGGAGGGAGGACAAGGGTGTTGCAGGGGCAATGATAGTGTGCCCGACAGAGGCATTAGCATGTGTTAAGGTGTTAAAACAGGAAAATAATAGTACACGCAGAGCAGACTGGAAGAAGAGATTTAGACTCAGAAATGTTGAGAGATGGTCCTGTCCTTGGGGCACAGGTGTGACAAATACCCCTTATTCTGTACCTCTTTATGGAATACACGATAAAATCTCGTGGGAAGACGCTGGGCACAGGGGAAGGAGAGTTAGGTTTAAACACTTTGTTTTCACGCCAGCTGTTTCTCTTCATTAAGGATCTCTAGCTCCCCGCTCACATCCAGAGCACCTGTGTGGCTCAGCAACAGCACGTGATCAGGTGTCTGTAATGATCCATCAACTGTCTCCCAGCCCATTAGTCTGCATCCCTCATGAGGAAGAACTGAATTCCCCTCAACTTTGCAAGCCCTGTACCAGCAAAGGGTTTGTTATACAACGAATGCTTAATAAGTGTTTGATAAATGGCTAAATAAATGAGTTCAAAACTGAATTACTAAGGAAAACAGAGAAGCAAAAACAAGCAAATGAATTAGTAAAAAAAAAAAAAAAAAAAGGTTCTTAAAGGGCAATTAAACTACTGTATACCCACAACAGTAATTTACTTAAACACAACATCCAAAACATATTTATTGATGATGTACCAAATGTTATGGCTGGCCCCTAAATTACAAAAACAAATGTGAATGAATCGGATATTCTTCCTTACCTTAGGGAGCTGAACGTTTTAATTAGCTGCATGTGAATATGATCAGGGGGACATGGGGGGAAAAAGGAGAAACTAATTTTTGAGAGTTTAAAATGGTAAGAATTAAGTTATGGAATTTTTTTTTTAAGATTTTATTTATTCATTCGACAGAGATAGAGACAGCCAGCGAGAGAGGGAACACAAGCAGGGGGAGTGGGAGAGGAAGAAGCAGGCTCATAGCAGAGGAGCCTGATGTGGGGCTCGATCCCAGATCGCCGGGATCACGCCCTGAGTCGAAGGCAGACGCTTAACCGCTGTGCCACCCAGGCGCCCCAAGTTATGAAACTTTTTGAACACTTTTCCTGTGACACTTACATGTAGTAAAATTTCACTCACCAGCAGTTGTGGTAATAGTGGTGATCTGATCTTCCTTTTCAGCAAGGGCTCCTGCAGTCCTGGTGTTCATCCAGGCTGCCCACTGACGACTGTTTCATCTTCGGAATCCACCTGCTGGCAGTGTCCAAACGCAGGACACGGCTGCCGTGCTACCACTGGTCCAGCTTCCGGCCCTGTGGACTCTTTCTCTCCCTGAACTTTCAATGCGACCGCATCACTGTAAGCCCAATCACACCACCAGCTAGACCAGGGCCTTCACAAACTTTAACGTGCATGGCCATCAGCTGGGACTCTGCTAAAATGCAGATTCTGCCTCAGGAGATCTGCTAGGAGACCTCGGATTCTTCCTTTCTAGTAAGTTTTCTGGAGGATGCTCTCATGGGAGTACCACAATCTTCCACAGAGTTACAGGACAGTGGGAGGATGCAAGAACCACGAGCTTGTCCTTCCGTATTTCCTCGATGTACACTCCCCCTTCCCTTCGCTCCAATTCTCATGGTAGCGAACAATTCATCAAGCAGCTGTGCCTTGCTTAGGCATTAGGGCGTCTTCAGTTAACAAAGGTCTCAGAAGACTATTTATGACAATGAACAGCAAAATGTCTTCCTTAGTCATCACATCCAGGGCCCTAGCTTACAGCTAGTGTTGTGGACCAGAGCCCAGGGCCTGGCATCCCAAAGACAGACAGAAAAAGCCCAGCGTACAGGCTATTTGGGGAACTCCCCTCACCTCCCTCATTTAAGTCAGGACGCTCACACATTTCTCGGATTCTCCTCCATAGCTTCCAAGTAAATCTGTCCTGAAACAAAGGGCCCTGGAGAACCTTCAACCAGGAACTCTGCGATTCCTCGCGGCGTGGTTATTAACACTAGACAGGAAGGTGGCTGACAGGGGACGTGAGCGGGCTTGGCCACCATGTAATGCTGTTGCTCAAGTCTATCCAGAGCCACCGGCGCCACCAAACGAAACAGAGGCCGTCTGTTGAAGGCCTGCTATGGGGCAGGAGCTTTCGGATTTAGCACCAGTTCGGACATTACCATCCCATTTTGCAGGTAAGTCACCTGAGAAGCTCTGAGAGGTTAGGCAACCTGCCCAAGGTCACAAAGCCTAAGGAGCCCGAGGATGCGGACGCTGCCCAAAGCTACGTCTGAGCTTTCCAATAACGCAAAGGCAAAAGGCATATATAGACCCCGAAAATGCTACTAGGCGTCTGGCCACAAGCTAGCACGTGGACCCCGCCCTCGAGCCCGGCGGGACCGCCCCAAGGGTGTAGAAAAAGGAGAAAAACCACTTCCGGGAGACAGACGCGAGGAGGGACAAGCGCTTCCGGTGCGCCGCGAATGAGGGTCGTTCAGGGTCAGCAAACTCGCAAGTGAGGGGCCAGACCGTAGGTGGCGCAAAAACGCGCGGGCGTACTAAGCCGCATCGCTACGTATCGAAAACGGCAGGACTGGAGACGAACTGTTGTCCCTTACCCGTGCCCGGGGACAGCCGGGTCAAGCGTCCGAATGCGCGCCGCCATGTTGAGTCCAGGGCTTTAAATAGTGTGGGCGGGGCCTAGCGGAGGCCTGCGTCGGCATGATGACGTCGCAGCCCAGCGCGGGTAGGCCCGCCCCGACTCCATCCGCGAGACCTTCGTGGGCAGGCCCTCCACGACCGTGGGCCAGCCTTGATGGGCGGGGCCCTGTTGAGTGACGTCCCGGCCCCGCCCCCCAGAGAAGGGCGGGGTATCAGTTCAACATGGAAGTGCCTCAGACCTGCATTGGTAGGGCGGAGCGCAGGGCGGGCGCGAGTCGGGCGGGGGGCGGGCTCTGGGCCGTCGCGGTTGCTCCCGGGGGTGGGCGGGTCGGAGCGGCCACCTCAGCACCGGGCTGGTGCGGCTGCGACCCCCGCCCCGCCCCCACCAGGCTCCCAGGCCGGTGCTGGGCCTGCGCATGCCTGCTGCCCTGATGCTGAGCTCCCCCACTCCACTCCAGTCTGCAGAAATTAAACCCAAACCGGGGCTCGGCTGCCGCGGCCGAGCCTATTCCGGAATAGAACAAAGGTCTTAGGCCCCTAAACTCAAGGCCTAGGCTCTGTGCCTCACCTGAACTCCCCGGACTGGAATGGGGGAGGGGCAGGGGGCGGGGAGGAGACCCCGGGGGCCTCCAGGTAAGCAACGTTGTGGCTGTACGATTTTATCCACGTGTTCACATCGGGCCCACTGAGGCTTCGGGAACACAGTTCCATCGTTAAATTGATCACAAGTAATCAGTTAGTGCGGATAACATTTCTTGGAGCCTTCAATTGCCTTCAATTGCCCTTGCCAGTCATGATCTTAGTTTATCTTGAGAAACTAGGCAATGAAATAAATATATTGCCTTGTTGAATAATAGCTTATTGCATTATGGAATAATTGTAAGCACCTTTTTTTTTGGTTTTGGGGTTTTAAAAAATAACATATACGGATGCTTGCAACGGAAGTGTGCGGCAAGGGAGGCAGGGACTTCTCCTGAAATGTAGAGATGCACTTGCAAAGAGCACGTGTGTCTTTTTGGAATTTGCTAGTGTCCAGCGATTTTACCTTCCACCATAGCAGCCGTCCCCCAAAAGGTTTTAAAAAGATCAAGAAAAAAGACTAAGTGCCTTGCCAATTGTAATTTGTTGATCTGTTTCTTGCCGGGTAATCAAATAGTCGATTGCATAATCTATGTGATGACTACAGAGGACATTTTTTTTAAAAATTAATGCAACTGTATTGGGCCAAGATGAGAGAGTAAAAAAAGTTTCCTTGAAAAATTTGCCTATTTAATGAGAGTTTCATTGACGATACTGTGTTTAGCACAGAAAATTTATATGAAAACAAAGTCTTGGAACGATGAGACAGGAGACAACACACCACGTGTAATAAACGCCACCAACTTCACAGCATTTTTGTTTTCTGTATCATCAGTGTCGCAGCCGGAATGAAGCACATCAACTTATCATTTGCAGCATGCGGCTTTCTGGGCATTTACCACTTGGGGGCAGCATCTGCACTTTGTAGACACGGCAAAAAGCTCCTCAAAGAAGTCAAGGCCTTTGCAGGGGCTTCTGCGGGATCCTTGGTTGCTACCGTCCTGCTAACAGCACCAGAAAAAATAGAGGTAATGAAGTGGTAACCAGGCTGCGTTCCTTGTCGGGAAATTAACACCGAGCGACGGCAAGAAGGTTAGCTCTACTAAGTTAACTGCAGAGAAATAATCCTTTGCCTGGGTAACGGAAAAGGTTAAGACTTTTCTTTCAAAATTTAATTATTACGGATCTGTCTTCTGGATTTGGGAAAGCTTATTTTGGATGACAGTGAGACAAGGAAGTAAAATGCCTTTTTAAAATTCCTGAGTGTGTATTTAGTCTAAAGATTCCAGCTCTGTTTCTTTCAAGCAAAGGATATTTCTTCTTTTTCTGATTGTGAGAACACCAGCCCTGTTTTCAAGGCCTGGAACACATGGCCGATAATGCTTTGTTCCCTCCCATTTACAAGCAGGTGTATAAAGAAAAATGTGGACCAGTAATTTCTATTAAGCAGAATGATAGAGATTTTGTTTGTTTTTCATTCTCACAGTTAAAAATTGTGAATTCCAAGCAGCTCATCCAGAAGTAATGAGAATAAGCCTTCATTACGTATTACATTTAATGCAATCTATGTTGTAAAAATGTTTTCTGCTTCTAGAAAGCAATCATGCATTTGCTGACTGGGAGAACTGTCTGCCATAGGTGCGGAATATCCTACCCATTCATTACTTACATACTCTAGTGGCTTTGAACGACAATTGAATTATAATTAACACATCCGTGCCCGAGGATAAATTTAAGTCACATTTGAAATGTCAAAACCACAAAATTTTAACATCCAGAATCTTGTTCTCATCATCTAGGATGAGCTGCTTATGAAAGAGAAACTGGATTTGAGGCAAGTCGTATGAGAATTCACTTATGTTTTCTTCCTCTCTTTGTACGGTTGCGTTATTGGAAACTAGAGAAGGGATGCAGTGTCCTACAGCTGCACAGAGTGAGAACCTGAAAGCAGTGAACGTAGACGAAAAGTGTGAACACCCCCCAAGCTAGCAGAATCCTACGGGTTAGACTGCAAGCGAGTTCCTTTCCAGAACTCTTGAGGCTGGTTACTCCTGAGGGGCTGTTTTCTCCTCGTCAGTGCCATCCTTCCTTTAGGTGGGGCAAATCCTTATCTTTGCCATTGAATAGACTTGGTTTCAGATCCTCAGATTTAGAAATGTATTAAGTGTAATTTAGAAGTAACGTGATTTGGAAATTCTGCCAAAATACAGCCACTTAACTAACATTCTGTGATGTTCAGACACTGATGGTTCCTCTGGATTTGAGACTTGATATCATATTTCAAGTCAGATTACCTGTTCTTGTATCTTTTTTTTCCGAAATCGGAGACCCTGTTGTATTGTGTAGTTGTGTCGGTACGATTGCGTGGGTTGTTGGGTTGGTAAAGGGGCAGGACTTACTGGGTGCTCACATTGGAATGTGCAGAATGATTCTCTGTATTTACCTGGAGCATCCTCATGTCTCCTTAGTCAAAATAAGCATCCTCATTTCTCCTTTGTCAAAATAAATTTCCAGCCAGTTGATTTAAGGTTATTTTATTTCTTTTCTTTTTAATACATCAGTTGTAGGATTGCTTTGAGATTTTTAGCAAACTGTTTTCTACTTATTCACATCCATGTTAGCTCAGCTCTTGCTGATGGTTCTTCGAGCTTTGTGGTGTTGTGACAAATACGTGAGTAATTAATCTAGTTCTGAGCTTATGCATGTATAATTAAGAGGAGCACCTGATGCCGGGTGTATTTTAGGTGGCAGGCAAATTTAGACGTCCATACCTAAGAGCTCAGCGCTGCCAGCCTCTTCTCAGCCCACAATTTGCAAGGCATGGTGTTAGATACAGTGGGAACACAAAGATGAGTAAGTCCATTGCTTAATAAGTTTCCAGTCTGGTCAGGGGAGTGTGTGTCTGTGTGTGTCTGTGTGTGGTACACGTGTGTGTGTGTGTGTGTGTGTGTGTGTATGTAACTAAAGTTAATACAAGAAAGTAGGTTAAGTGGGCAGGGTGGCCTAGTAGAAGGAGCACACATTCCCGACAGCAGGGCCGTGTCCATTCACTACCTCACAAACACAAATCTTTTTTTTTTTTTTTTTTTAAAGATTTTTATTAGTTTATTTGACAGAGATAGAGACAGCCAGCGAGAGAGGGAATACAAGCAGGGGGAGTGGGAGAGGAAGAAACAGGCTCATAACCGAGGAGCCTGATGTGGGGCTCGATCCCATAACGCCGGGATCACGCCCTGAGCCGAAGGCAGACGCTTAACCGCTGTGCCACCCAGGCGCCCCTCACAAACACAAATCTGGTTGTCTTACTCCCCCTCCCTTCCCCTCCCAGCCCCAGGGCTCTGTTTTGACATAGGACAGGATCCAGATTTCTTGGCCTGCCTCCCAAGACCCCCGGTGACTTAGTTCTCTCATGGCTCACTGTGGATGACTTTCAGGTCAGTGCTCCTTGCTGGCTTGTGCTCACAGTTGTCTCTGCCAGTCTTCCTCATCTACCCCCCCCCAATCTCCTGTCCAGCTCCTACTCACATTTTAGGTCTCACCTAGATGTCTCATTGGAGGGAAGCTTTGGTTGATGCCCCTATCTTAGTTTTTTGTTGCTGCTACAATAAATGACCTTAAACTCGGTGGCTTAAAACAACACACATGTATCGTCTTAGACTTCTGGAGGTCATAATCCTGCAAAGTTCTCACTGGGCCAAACTCAAATCATCAGCAGGCAATGCTCCCTCTGGAGGCTCTGGAGGAAAATCTGTTTCCTTGCGTTTTACGGTTTTTGGAGGCAGCCTGCATTCCTGGGCTCAGGGCCCCTCCCTCCATCTTTAAGCCTTAAACACAGCATCTTCCCTTTCTGACGGTCCAGCCTCCCTCTTTCACTTACAGAGACCCTTGTAATTACATTGGACTCACCTAGATCATCCAGGATAACTTCCCCATCTCAAAATCTTTAACTTATTTACATCTGCAGAATCTCTTTTGTCATGTAAGGAAACAGAGTCCAGAGACTAGAATGTAGCCATCCTTGGCGGTGGGAAGCTTGATTCCACTCACTGCTCTCATACTGCTCTGGGATCTACACACTGAGACAGTCCTAGGTCTCATGAGGGCAGGGGCTCTTTGAATCTCATTCCACCTGAATCCCAGTGCCTAAGACCCGGTATAGGTTGCATCATGCATGAATTAATAAAGGAAACACAGACCTGGGTTCCGATCCTAACTCTGGAGGAGTTTTGATGAGAGATTGGGAAAGATGTTTAATCTTCCCTAACCTCAGTTTTCTTACTTGTCAAGTAGGGTATTATACCCACCTTGCAGGGTTATGTCAAGACGAACTCACAGAAGCTACATCAGTGAATCCCAGCACAGACGCCTACCCTGCTCACTACTCAGAGACTACCAATGCCCAAGACTGATGTCCAAGACCAATGCCCAAGACTGATGTCCAAGACTGATATCCAAAGACAAACAGCAGTCATCGGGACTCCTATCTTGGTCATTGGTATTGACATTAGTAATCAGGACTGCTGTAATCGGACTGTTTCAGAAACCACAGAATTGGGTTGGGAGAGGAGGTCAGTTGTGCTACATGAGAATCAGAATTGAGCCTTTAAGGATTTCCCAGATGTGGGTGAAGCCACTTGAGGTGGTTTAAAAAGAGAAGAAAGGGAAAACAGATCAGACTTGGGAGAATGCATAGCTTGCCTAGGGACTAAGAATGGTGGGTGAGGGCCAGGTCTGGTGGGGATTCACGTAGCTGTGATGGAAAGGGGCACCAAAGGAAAGGCTAAGGGTTGTGTTGATAAGATCTAGGGTCCATGTGCCCTGTGTGATGGCCACAGGATTCTGGGAAAAGAAGGAATTTCTTTTTTTCTTTACAAATTATAGGTACACCTATTCATTTCCTTTTTCAGGAATGTAATGAATTTACCTACAAGTTTGCCGAAGAAATCCGAAGGCAGTCTTTTGGGGCAGTAACACCTGGCTATGATTTCATGGCCCGATTGAGGTATATACATGTATATAGAACATTTCCCCCAAAGCACATGAAGACAGAGTGTTGGGAACGCTCTGTATAAACTGTGGCACGCTCAGCGCAGCCTTCTCCCTTCTGAAATATTTACAAGGCATTCAATAATTCAAGGTGAATAACGCGGGTCACTTTTTCCTCTTCAGAAACGGAATGGAGTTGATTCTCCCTTCCAACGCTCACGAGCTGGCCCACAACCGACTGCACGTATCTATCACCAACACCAAAACCAGAGAAAATTACCTGGTCTCCAATTTTCCCTCCAGGGAGGACCTCATTAAGGTAACACAGCCGCATCTCATGTTAGAGCAATTCAGCGAGGCCTGATTTAATTACTTCTCCCAGACAAGGAGCACGACCACGTTCTCTAGATCCAGGCTTTCCTATCATGCCTGAGAGAGGGTGCGTGCGCGGTAAGTGAAGTGTTCGATGAACGGGTTAACCAGTGTCTCTCAGAGGCCACCTCGGAGGCTCCCGAGACCTCCCGTAGTGGTTCCATGTTTTTCTCATGATTGTCAGCAAGTCCCCGCGCACCTGGGAGGCAGGTTGCCCGTGTGGCTGGGTAGCAGCACTAAGTTCCTTGAATGACATAGCTGGTATCTCCCAGTTCATGTCAGGCTTCGTACACGTGTTGTCTTATTCAGTCCTTCGCAGGCCTTCTGTACATCAGGTAGGACCGGTGTGATTACTGCCTTCGTACTGTTTTCTGTTTTTAAAGAGAAGAAACGGGTGGAGAGATTTTACGTGACGTGTTCAAGGTCATAGCGACTGTCTGTGGCAACGCATTCTGGACCCTAGGTCTCTTGACTTTCCAATCTAATGTTCCATTTCTTCCTCTCATTTTGTTTTCATGCTTTTCTGTCCAGACACATTTGAAAGTTGCTCAGTGGCGAATTTATTATCTCTGGGAAATACTTTGGCTAGAGTTGCAAATAACAGTGTGCTTGCTACGGTAATACATCAAATCTTTGTAAATTGGAAAGAGTGCGCTTTTCTTACAAAAGCTGGGCAATTTTTTTCTCGGTTTTCCCTTTGGTGGGAATCACAGCCAGCTTCAGATAATACGGAGAATGTGTGTTTGGACACAGCAGTGGGCAATGGATTGAGGGTAACTGGTGAAAGTTCTGCCTGAATTACTTGATAAATGCATTGATTTTTACTATCGAGTCTAACTGTTGGAGTTTTACTGTGTGAATGATATAATTTGAAATACCTAATGAAATGTTGAACTGACAAGTAAAATTACTTTGTGACTTAATAGATTAGAATATTTTTCCTTGGTGTGCTGACTATGCCGTCTCGCACTTATAAATTAATAGTCTTTCCATCTTAGAAAAAAGACATTTTTCTATAATCTCATGGAGACTTGCAAACTATAAAGGGAGGAGCTGGTCAGTCCATGCCTGAGTTGTCACCACCTGCCAATGTCAGCAGAGATACGGGGGGCTGTCCGTGTGCTGGAAGGCCTCTTCTGGCTGGCGGGCAGTAGGACTGCGGTCATTGTGTCAGAAAGCGGGAGGCACTCGATCCAGTTGTTACCTGTTCATTGCATCCATCCTTGGCTTCCATCTTGACAGCAGCAGAGCCCCTGCGGTTTCCCGTAACCCCTCCTAACTTACCCATGACTGTTTACATACTACGTAGTTTGCTGCTTTACCTATTTAGTGTTTATCGTCAGTCTTCCTTCACGAGAGTGTAAGCTCCAAGCGGGCAGGGGTTGCTCTGTTTTATCCACTGTGATAGTCCCTGTGCCTAGCACAGCGCCAATGCCATCAATATGGGATCAGCCAGTGAATGGGAATGGATGCAGAAATGAACGAAGGTGGATCTGTGACAATGGCTTCATTGAGAACAAAACAAAAGAAGGGGCGTGTCGGTGACTTGGTCAGTTGAGCATCCGATTCTTTTTTTTTTTTTTTAAGATTTTGGTTTTTTATTTGAGAGACACAGAGCATGAGCAGAGAGAGGGAGAAGCAGACTCCCAGCTGAGTAGAGAGCCCGATGTGGGGCTCGATCCCAGGACTCTGAGATGAGGACCTGAGCCAAAGGCAGACACCTAAGCCACTGAGCCACCCTGGAGCCCGGAGCATCCAATTCTTGATCATGGCTCGGGTCTTGATGTCAGGGTTGTTGAGTTCAGGCCCCACATCGGGATCCACACGGGGTGTGGAACCTACTTTAAAAAAAAAAAAAAAAAAGCATCTGGATCCTACATGTTGAATGTACTTAACAGAATAAGTGAGCTGGTCAGTGGCCCAGCTGGGACTACCGTCCAGATGTCCAACGTTTTGCTTGATGACATCACATGCTGGATAAAATCATCCCCCTCTCAATTCCTTTCATGTGGCAATGTGACTGGCTGAGTAATGGTCTCCAAAGATGCCCACACCCTAATCTCCAGCACCTGTGCTTATGTCATCTCCCATGGCAAAAAGGATTTTGTACATGTAATTGAGGTAAAGATCTTGAAATGGGGAGATGACCCTGGATTATCTGGTGGTTCCAACCTAATCCCTAAGTCCTTAAAAATAGAGATCTTCCCTGGATGCCAGGCACCATTGCTTGTTCTGAGCTCTCATGCTAGAACAGCACAGAGGTAGTAGGCACTGTGGGCTGTCCCCTCTGACAGCCAGCAAAGCAAAGGGGACTTCAGTCCTGCAGCCAGTAGAAGTGACTCCTGCCACTATCTGAACGCGCAGGAAACATTCTCCCCTCCAGCCTCCCAGAAGGAAGGCAGCCCTCCCAACAGCCTGGTTTTAGCTTCCCGAGAGGTTCTGGTCGCTAGCCTGCATGGTAAAAGGTACGCATTTGTTACTTTAAGCCCCTAAGTTTCTAGTAATTTGTTACAGCAGCAATAGCAAACTATTGCAGTAAGTAAACATGATTTTTTTTCAATTTCCTTTGTTTTGGATAATAACTATTCAGAGAATTGGTGTAATTACTTGAGTTCATTGAACAGAAGAGAAATAGTTGACACAAATGTGTAATATCTTGTAAGGAGAATAATTGAATAATTAACATTTATCCTAGGTTATACAAGAAGCATTTTAAATACTTAGCAGAATGCTCTAACCTTTTTCAGAACTAAAAATAGCAAGATGGATAGTTTCTTGACGGCAGACAGTGGCTATGAAATGTCTGAAATCCATGCCTGGAATACTCAAAAGGAGCGTTTAGTTCAACAGTAAGACTGGTGGAGACTAGCAGAGGGAAGAAGAAAAGGCATGGAGGGGAAAGAAAGCAGACTCCCCCCTGGGTGGGGACGTCATCTGCTTCTGTGATCTGAGTAACAAAGAGTGCAGGGGTGCAATGCCCTGTCTTCCTGCGGCAGAATGGCCGTTCTGACCTCCTAGTGCAGTGCTGAGGGAGAGGAGGAAGCCGCCTGCCAGCCCTTCCAGTTCCCTCCCTCGCAGGGCGACGGGAAGCCTCCCAAAGCCAAGAGGGGAAGCATCCCCACAGTGCACACTTGAGTCTCCTGGGAACTTTGCATACCTGGCTCTGAACACACAGCCTTGGGTTTACTTCCCAGTATTTGAAAATTCTGGAGGTGAGAAAGACAGACACGGACAGAGAGACTGAGGCCACAACCAGAGGTACAGGATGTCAGGTATGAACTGGTAGCTAGAGAAGGAATCTGGGAGCACTAAATACTAGGGATTTCCACCACCATGTTGCATTTTAGACCCATTTTATCATTAACTTGTTTACTCCCTTTCTAACTGGTGTTTTTATTGGTTTTTTTTTTAAATGCTGGGTTCTTTATTATCCACCAGCTGACTGCCACCTTGAATTACAAACAGGGTGTCTGTGTATGTTAAAGCATGTGTGTGCGTGTGTGTATGTATGTCAATTCATTTGTGTGTGTGTGTGTGTGGTGTGTGTGTGTGCTCTCTTACAGTTATCATGTTTATGCACATCTCTCAGCATTCATATCTAGGTCTGCCATTTCCTGACAGTGTCCCCCGGGGCTAATTATGTTTGAGCCTCAGTTTTTCCAACTGTGAAATGGACACAGTAAGTCAGTCTGTGTTACCATGGAGAACAATGGAATAAAGCAAGTAAAAGTGTGTTTCAGCAGGACAGCTCTGTGTGCATGTTGACTACAGGCAGTATTCGGTAAATTTAGTCAACAAATCTGATACTAAGCCACACACGTTTCCAGTCAGCATGCCTGTATGAGTCAGTCGTGAAATGGGAAGTGTCACAGCTTTCTTTCTGAGCAGTACGATTTACCCTTTCTTGCACATTTAGTTCTCTCCCCTGTGTGTTACTTACCCTCTGTGTTCACGAACGGTGTGCTAAGCTACACGTACAGTATCTCAGGAAATGAATTTCTACCTCGTTTTGCCATCTTTTGGGGCATGTTACCCCTCTTCATCACGGGCTTTCTTTTATAAATCTGCGTTTCTGTGAGGACTCGTACTTAAATTATATGCGTTAGCTTTGCTTCTCGTTGCAGGAAAGATGATTCTTTCATTTGATATCTGCAACGATAGTTGAGTATTTTCTACGAACCTGTGTTGACCGATTCGGTGGTGCAAAGATTCCCTTTCTTTGGGATGGGATTTCCATAGTGTTCTGAATCTCACGTGCACAGTGATGTAACTCAGTGCCGTGGTCTGAATGTCTGCAGCCCCCCACGGGAATTCCCAGTCCCTGATGGGACAGGATCAGGAGGTGGACCTTTGGGAGGTGAAAGGTCACGAAGGTAGAGCCCTCATAAATGGCATCAGTGCCCTGATAAACCAGACCCCAGACAGCTAGCTCTGCCCTTCCGCCTCGTGAGGACACAGCGAGAAGCAACTCTCGGTAGGCACTGAGTCGGCCGCGACGGTGACCTCAGATGTCCCCGCCTCCAGAAATGGGAGCAATCACTTTCTGTTGTGTAGCAGCCACGCGGCTGTGGTAGTTTGCTCTGGCATCCCAGACGCACTAGGACGGGAAACGGGTACTGAGAAGTGGGGACGCTGTGGGACTGGGTAACGGACAGAGGCTGCAGGAGCCTAGGTGTACGTGCTACAAAGAGCCCACATCGCTGTGAGAGGACCTTTAGAGATGCTTCTGAAGAGGACTGGGACAAGGAAGAGGCGAGCCGGACACAGAGCCGCCATCTTCACGGTGACTCCCCAAGGGCCCGTGAGCAGAATGGTGGTAGGACTGTGGACGGTGACGCCCTTCTCATGAGGTCTCAGCAATGAGGACAAGGTCTTGGACGCTGGAGGAAAGCCCCTCCCTGCTATGAGGTATCAATGAAGGCTCCTGGTATTTTCTGGAAGGTACAACTTGCGAGAGTAAAAATGGGTATTTGATGAGGCCTCATTCTAAGCAGAGTGTTGAAGGAGCTGCCTAGTTTCTCTTGACTGTTCATGTACAACGCAAGAAGAGAGAAATGACTTAAAGATGGACTCGCTTATCAGACGCGAGGTAGAGCTTGAAGATGTGGACCATTGTCTGCCTGTCCTTATTGAAAAGAGGAACAGCGCCTTTAGAACAGAACTGGAAGGTGTGGCCAGACGGACACCTGATGAGGATGCTGTCAGCCATCTAAAGAGAAGCGAGGACTATTGTCCAAGACAGTGGAAGTATGACCCTGAGTCATTGCACAGATCCTCAGGGCTGCTCCTCTCCTGAGCAGCCCAGAGTAGAAGGGCAACTGTAGACACAACTCACTTCTCACTGGACAGTCCTTCCCCGCTCGGAGCCATGGCAGTGGGGCCACTGTGGAGACCCCAGACAAGAGGAAGGTTCTGGGGAACTTGTGGCAGGACACTCAGAGGTGGGGGCCCCACCCCTGCCCAGCAAAGCTTCAGAACCCGGACCCTGCCACCACGGGCCTGCAGGACGGGACATCAAACCAAAGAGGATTATCCTCAAGCCTTAAGGTCTAATGGCATTTGCGCCCTTGGGTTTCAGACTTGCTCTGAACATGTTACCTCTTTTTGCTTTCCTGTTTCTCCCTTTTGGAATGGGAATGTCTATCCTGTGCCTTCTCACCACATATTTTAGAAGCACATGACATCATAATCTCACAGGTCCACAGCTGGAGAGCAGATTGCCTCAGGATGAATGGTACCTCGAGTCTCACCCAGTTGATTGAGATGATATTTAGGTGAGACTTGGAACTTTAAACTTTGAGTTGATGCTAGAACAAATTGAGACCTTTTTTTGGCTGTTGGGAAGGACTGGATATATTGTGCATGCAAGAAGGACATGAATTTGGGGGAGCCAAGGGTGGAATGCTATGTTTTGAATGTTTGTGTCACCAAAATTCGGGTTGACCATAACCCCCATGAGATGGTATTAGCAGGTGGTGCCTTTGGGAAGTGATTAGGTTATGAAGGCAGAATACTCACGAATGGGAAGAGTGCCCCCTTATAAAGCAACCCAGAGAGCACTCTTGCCCCTTTGGCCACAAGAGGACACAGTGAGAAGATGGGAAGTGGGCTCTCACCAGACACGAGATTTGCTGGTGCTCTGTTCTTGGACTTTGCAGTCCCTAGAACTGTGATAAATGTCTGCTGTGAATTCACCCAGTTTGTAGTATTTTGTTACAGCAGCCTGCATAAGACAAAGATGCTCAGGGCTGTTGGTGGTGGTACCCTCCCCCCCCCCATTCTCTATATACCACTACAAGACAGGCATGTGGTCTTCGGATACTATTTTGTCCAGAATCTACTCACGCCAAGTCTGCCCTGCTCCCCAGTAGCGACTGAGCCAAGATAGGGTGACACATGTGACATGTGCTACCGTACAAATAGGAGATGAACCCCAGATGGAGGAAACCTTTATATACTTAGACCAGAGCCCCAAGAGGCCCCCTCCTCCAGATGCTTTGCTTTTTGTTCTCCACAACCAGAGAGATTCATTTTGGATACCACACTCTTTTTTTTTGCAGTGAGTTGAGGGGCAGATGAAAATGTTCCCTAGGAGGATGAAATCCACTGATCATTCATGGCTGTGGGTTGGTTGTTGTCAACAGATCAACATCACATTGAGATCCCATTTTGCAAAGGCAGACGGTACTTTGGTACCGGAAGGGCCTAGCACTTCTGTTTGGTGGAGCGTGGATGGGATTGTTGGCACAATTTCTCAGTGCCTTGGACTCTTCGTAAGTTGGAATCCACACTGAGCCACCTACCGCACAGACTGTCATGGAGACCACGTGTGTGGAAGGGCGTCCTCAGGTCCTCTTGAGTACCCACCGGCTCAGGGTCTTGGACCTTCTGACTCTTCTCCCATGTGCCATGGGCGCGTGGCAAGTCCTTTACTCGCGAGCCCCTTTACACATTATCCCCTGAGGTCTGAGCTGTTTTTCTTCCCAAGGAAACGTGCCGTCAGGAAATCCAAGCACGTTTTAATCTGAGCCTTCAGCAAAGTGTGATTAGGGAGGTAAATCCTTTGTTTATAAGACACTCGTATGTCACTCGCACAGCTGAGCAGAAATGATTTTGAAATTAACCGTGCCGAGGAGCAGTGCTATTGGCCACTTGTCTGAATTAGGATCCGTCATTGAATTCTTCATGTTTAAAACGGATGGACATATGTGATCTGAGCTGGTCTCTCGACCCAAGTGAATGCTCGCTGATTTATATTGCCAGGAAAGCTTTCGTGCAGAACCATGTCCCTTTGGGGATGAACGACCCTGTCTCCATTGCTACCATGTCCTAGATTTCTGCACACGTGGCGAGAATGCTCTTAGAGCAAGATCTTCTCACATTTAGCCTTCCGAAGGTGAAATAAGGCCTGAATTTAAGATTGGTCATTATCTTGGGAAGACTGGGGAAGATAAATTTGAATCTGTCTTTGAATTTCAACTACACCAGCAGGTTCTGAATAAACAGCCAGATCCTCATTAAACTCCACAGCAAACTCTAGGCATAAATGGAACTTGTTGGGAATGTATTCTCTAAGGGAGCCAGGCCACATAATTTTCTAAACACCCCTTTTCTATAAAATGTGAAATGAAAAGAGCTAGTCAGAACGTGTATTGAATATGCACTTGGCAATGTTGGTACAGTTGCTGCAGGAAGGCACTGTTATTTTTATCATTGTCTATTTAGTAAGAATGAGACAAAAAGCAAACCAATGTTTGCACCTACGTCCATTGCTTAAAGTGCTGGGCCCTGTGATGGGCCATGAATGGCAAGACCCTGATTTCTGTATCAGTGTTGTCACGCATGATGCCCCTGATATTTGGGGGTCCTCGGCTTCTCTGTGGTGGTACGACCTGTGCACTACAGCATGTTTATAAGGCTCTCTGGGCTCTACCCACCAGATGCCAGTAGTACCCCCCACCCCCAGACACAGCTGTGACACACAGTACTGTCTCCACACATCGCGAAACAAAAACACCCCCTGCCCTTGTTGAGAACCTCTGTTCTCCATGTATTGCAATTTACTGGTGAGAAAAATCTCACTGGGAAAACAACACAGCAAGAGAGGCAGCAGGACCCATTTAGGTCTACTGTCTTATCAAGTGGCCTGAGAATGTCCGCGTTTGTCTCTTTCCTTAGAAAATCCTCTTTGCCTCCAATAAGCGGACCGTGAGTAAGAAAAGCTACTTTGGTCCTAGCTGTGGAAGCTAATTTTCCCACTAAACTTAGTTTGATATACAAATCAGCAGCACATATAAGAGGAAAGTGCGGTATGACAGAATAAATACATTGATTTAGAGCAGTGGCAGGCATTTTCCTGTTGGATGAGCTCTTCCTATCAGTGAGGGGGGTTTGTACTGTTCTTATCTGTAGGAAAGTAATTGAGTAGCATTTTTCAACCAAACACTGCAAAAGAGTTCAAGCATTAACTTGTGAACTTCACATTATACTCTGACACATGGGGGAAAAAACACATAATTCTGATTCTAATGGTAGTGATTTTTTTTTTTTTTTTTGCAGGGCAGATCTAATTGTGTGGCGTACTAAAATAAATTGTTATATTTACAGAGTGTCTTTGGTTCTTTAAAGAGCGTTAAGTACGGCAATTTCACAATATGTGTGCTATCCACAAACTGTTCCAGTTATCGCTACAGTGCAATGTTGCATTTTGCCAAATAACTTCATTAAATAGCCACAGCGTGCCTGCAAAACATACCTAGAGTCTGTAATTGTTTTTTTGAAGGAGTAGCCAATTGATGACGGAGCCAAATTTAGTTAGGGGGAATGCAGTGCCTGTAACAGTGAACAGCCTTTCTCTGAAAAACCCCTGACTGCTGATATTTTGGGGCCCAGAAGGTTGGTTTCTGTCCTGTTGTCCCCCACGGGCTTGGGAAGTGATCTCCCACAAATCCAGAGACTGCGCTCACTCCTGCTTTGCTCCTTTGTACGCTAGGTGTGCCAAACGTCACGGCACACCATTCTGTCCAGCCTCCCATTTCAAGAGGAATGCCTAAGGACACGCCTGTCTACACTCACTCTTCTTTGTAGACGGTTCACAAGTCTCGCACAAGATTGCCATCGTACTTTGGTTTGATGCCCTGCTATTGACATCTTGCAATTCTTAACACCTGTATTTCATTTTGCACCGGACACACAAATTATGTAGCTGCTTCTGGCACCAAGCACCAGCTTGGGACAGCACAGATGTGCGACCTGTGTCACTCTCTTCCCTCATTCCTGCTGGAGTCCTTGCGTTGTGCTGTGAAGTCACCGAGTTTGCTACCACACAAATCTGATGCCCCAGGTGTTTCTGGGCCCCTGTCAAGAGCCCGGTGCTGTGAGGGCAGTTACAAGCAGGACCGCTCCCTCTGTCCTCGACATGCCCCCAACAACATGGCAGAATCCTCGTTTCTCCCACCGTTCAGACTGGTGGGGAAGCTCCAGGGGGCCTCCATTCCCACCACAGGGAAGGGGAGATCACAACAGTCATCTGTCCAGTATGAGCCCTGAGAAGGACTGGCTGACCATGCAGGAGACAGACTGCTCTTCCGTTAGCAGCTTCGGGCAGTGAGCAGCCAGGAGGAGCCACTGCAGAGGAAAGCGGGTGCCAACTTGCAGGTGCAGGATGGAGACATAAATGCATTCCAGCTGTGTCAGGTGACAACCCAGAGAGGACTTTTCCTGTAGAAAGTGCATTTGCTGGAGACCCGATCTATTATTTATTCAGTTTGGAATAAATTGGCCTTTGAGAGCTAACCTCAGAAAACATACCCGTCATACTGTTTCTTTGGGGGAAATGCCCTCTGAGTTCTAAATAATTATACATGTGTGATTTACAAATCAGTTTGGGGGCCATAATCCATTTCTGAATAATATATGCCCCCCAATCTCATGAAATTTCAATCAACAGCCATAGCGTCTTTGCTTACTAGTTGAAAGATTTTATCTTCAATATTCAGTGTGTACTGCTGTATCTTTCCAAATAGAATAGGAGTGATTTGGAAACTGTACTGGAAAATAAAACATGTACATCTCAGAAAGGTTCCCACTGCCCGGCTTCTTCCGTTGGGTTGCCGTTTTAAATGGCAATCTTTTTTCACTTTTTCAAAGAAAGGTAGGGATAATTGGTGCCCCTACCTGCTACTGTCTCATTACTTATCCAGACCATGTTGCTAACGCATGAAATGTGTTGCTCCCCTTAGCAACATCCTGGTGGCAAATTAGAACACCCCCAAGCTGCAGACCAGTCTCCCCTGTAAGAACCAGAAGGGGTTCGTGCCTCTGAAAACTAAGAGTGCAACTTTCTTTTCTTTTTTTTTTTTCTTTTTAAAGAAAACTCTACCGCCAACGTGGGCCTCAAACTCATGACCCCAAGATCAAGGGTCACAGTCTCTATGCACTGAGCCAGCCCGGCATCACAGGGGTGTGACTTTAGAATGATTTTTACAGTATATGAAAGAGCACTGTAAATAATTTATGAGCACATACTCAAGAATTGAGACCTACCTGGAGATCCATGTCGTAATGACTCGGTTGTCTACAATTAAAATCCCGATTTTACTCAGGTGAAGTCCACGGGTTCACAGAACATTGAACTGTTCATATCTCTTCAAGGTCTTTTCAGATATCAGAAGTGTTATCTTGTATTCAGCGGTGTCCTGTGTGCACTTGAGATAGATGGAACTCATTTCATTTTTTTATAGTAAATGTCATTATTTTTTTAAAGATTTCACATTTGGGGGCACCTGGGTGGCACTGAGGTTAAGCGTCTGCCTTCGGCTCAGGGCGTGATCCCGGTGTTATGGGATCGAGCCCCACATCAGGTTTCTCCACTGGGAGCCTGCTTCTTCCTCTCCCACTCCCCCTGCTTGTGTTCCCTCTCTCACTGGCTGTCTCTCTGTCAAACGAATAAATAAAATCTTTAAAAAAAAAAAAAAAGAAAAAAGAAAGATTTCACATTTGATAGTAAATGTATCAAATCTGTTGCATGCGTGCTAATGCCTATGTTTACGAGCTGTTTCTTTATGTTATTCCTCTAGGTTCTGTTGGCCAGCAGCTTCCTGCCCGTGTACGCAGGACTGAAACCAGTGCAATACAAAGGGCAGGTAACGTTCTCATCGCTGATGAATTATCCGTACTTCCAGCAGTAATATGTTTCCTTTGAAGGATCCAATTTTGTAATTATTCTGGTGGTTGCAAATCAGTTTATATGATTTGTTTCATAAATAGTTTTGTTTGTAACAGAAAAAAAAAAAAAAAACAAGTACAGGGGCCCTGGCACGTTACTGTCAAGATCTTAAGATTCAGAATGACTGAGATGCTCCTTTTTTCATCTGATTAAAAACTTCATCCCTTTTGTTAAAAAAAAGAGTAAAGGACTTCAAAAAATAAAGTCCTCTTTACAGCTGCTTCTATAAGCAGACCTGTGCTGTCAGGTGGGAAAAGGCATCAGGATGCCACACACCCACCCTTGCCCAGCCAAAGCTGGAACACTGCCCCCCATGCCCCACACAGGAGCCCCTGACCCGGAAGCAAGGCCCTCTTCTCCCAGGCCCTTCACGCACTCAAGTGTTTGCCAGACAGTCTGCGTTCCAGGAGAACTCGCTTCACGTGGGGCTGACACTCAAGGCGGGTTCTGGGAGAGAAAGGGAGACGTGAGCACCCAGCAGTCTGGTCTCAGTCAGCACTATGGGGAGGTATTTTTAAAGATTTTATTTATTTATTTGAGAGAGGATGAGAGAGAGAGCACAAACTTGAGTCGGCAGGAGAGGGAGGAGGAGAAGCAGGCTTCCCTCTGAGCAGGGAGCCCGATGCAGAGCTCAATTCCAGGACCCTAGGATCATGACCCTAGCCGCAGGCAGACCGTCTACCGACTAAGCCCCCCCGGCGCCCCTATGGGAAGGTGCCTGAGCCAGCTCCTTTCTGCATCTGCACTATGGCTGCATTCAACGTTCGTCATCCTGCCCTCTTCGGCTCCTCCACACAGACACACACTTTATAATCAAATACACAATCTATTTAACACATACCAGAGAGATACATTTTATAATCAAATACAGGATCTACTTAACACATACCGGAGATATATATTTGTAATCAAATACAGTATCTTTTTTTTCTTAAGATTTTTATTTATTTATTTGACAGAGATAGAGACAGCCAGCGAGAGAGGGAACACAGCAGGGGGAGTGGGAGAGGAAGCAGCAGGCTCGTAGCAGAGGAGCCTGACGTGGGGCTCGATCCCATAACGCCGGGATCACGCCCTGAGCCGAAGGCAGACGCTTAACCGCTGTGCCACCCAGGCGCCCCAAATACAGTATCTTTTTAATACACATAAGAGATATGTATTGATAAGGGATACACTATCTGACACATCCCAGAAGTATGCATTTTAAAATCAAATGCACTAACTACTTAAACTAACAGAGATCTGTATTTGTAATCCAATATAGCACCTACGTCACACACACTAAAGATACATATTGTATAATCAAATACAGTATCTTTTTTAAAGACTTTATTAATTTTGTTGAGAGAGAGAGAGAGCCCGCACGAGCAGGGGCAGAGGCAGAGGGAGAAACAGACCCTGGGATCGTGACCTGAGCCAAAGGCAGATGCTTAACTGACTGAGCCCCCCACGGCCCCTCAAATACAGTATCTATATAACACCCAAGATCAGGCACATAGTCATGGATGAATAAATGCCATCCATTTTATGTTTCATATATACCTAATATGTATTTATTCCTAAGCGCGTAATGAAAAATGTTGGATGTCTGTCATTCATTCATTCATACATTCACTCACTCACTTTGAGGGCCCAGCACGATACCTGTACAGAAGGAATGCACTTTTATAAATCTCTTACCTAATATGATTGGGAACCTCTCTGAGTTCTGATCGTGCACGTTCTCGCGGTTTCTTTCTTTGAGCTCTCCTGGCCTTTCCAATCCTTTGCTTCCTGTACAATCTTGGGCCCAAACTGATCCGCCCCAGGATGGTGGTCTAAAGGGACAGATGAGGAGAGCAAAGGCCAGAGAGGTTAAGTAGCTGGGAGGCCATGTAGGTACTAAGACACGGAGCCTAAGACAGAACATTATTCTGACCTGAACGGTACTGATTAGCCATATGCGTACGGTGCATACAGAAGGCTAACACCCTCCTTGTGACTGCTTAGAAATAAAATATACATTCTTGTTAAGAGCAACATAAAATGATTTAAACATCAGCTTATGGAAAGCAGGGATTGTTCCCCCTATTGTTCATACTGTCTCTCAGAGCTAACAGGTATTTGGTTCCCAAGGACTGTGAGCTCTGTTGTCATCTGAAATTTTACTTGAAAGGTACTGTAGTTTAAATTAATTAAAGTCAGTTAAGAACCTTTTCCCTCTTACTGTAGGAGTAAAAGTTAATATTTACCTTTAGCTGTAAATTTTGAATACAGATGCTATCAAAATCAACTCTATTTTAGGAACGTTAACTTTATAATCGTCTAAAATGTAATGATTTCACTTCAAAGCTTGAGTTTATAATATACAATGATGGAAATGGCTAAATGGGAAACAATGGTAAGGTGTTTTAGAGATTATATATTATGAAAGAGGGGATCAGGAGTCCAGAGTCATCAGAATTCCCAATCTTTTTTTTTTTTAAGATTTTATTTATTTATTTGACAGAGAGAGACAGCCAGCGAGAGAGGGGGAACACAAGCAGGGGAGTGGGAGAGGAAGAAGCAGGCTCCCAGCGGAGGATCCTGATGTCGGGCTCGATCCCAGAACGCTGGGATCACGCCCTGAGCCGAAGGCAGACGCTTAACAACTGCGCCACCCAGGAGCCCCCAGAATTGCCAATCTGATCACTGATTAAGAGGTGGTGACTGAGCAGGCAGGATGTAGATACAGCATGTGATGGTAAGGAGATAGGGACTTCAGAAAGGAGCATGGGATCAAGGTGACAGTAGAGCTGAGTCCCAGAGCCCCGTGAGCTCTAAGACTATGCTAAACACTTCCCTGTTGAAGTATTAGCAAGAGTATCACGAAAGAGGTGCAGGTGGGACAGGCTTCTAGTTTTCTTGCACCATGAATTTTTCTTCCCTTCCTTACAACGGAGTTGCAGCCATTAGCTGGACTTGGAGCAGTGTGTTTAAAAGGCCACATTTCCCAACTTCCCTTGTAGCTAGGTGTGACTACACATTTAAGTGCTGGCCAGAGAGATAAGCTGAATTACAGTGGGACTTACCTTTGTCGACTTCCTGCTGCCCAGGACTTAGTTGTGATGGCTGGAACCGTAGCAGCTGTTGTGGGTCATGAGGTCAGAAATCACAGGCTGGAGATGGCCACGGAGTGAGCTGGAAAGACCTCGGCCCTGAGTGATTTGGGGAGGCCACCCATACCACTCCATCGTGCATTTTCTTTTTCCCAGAAAAGGAAGTAAAACTTGTGCTATGAATGTTTTCTTTTTTTTTTTTTAAAGATTTTATTTATTTATTTGATATGATTGTTTTCTGTCAGCTGCAACAGAAGGGATTACTACATGGTATTTTATAGTTGAGAATGTGCAGATGCTGAGATGTTCAATTTACTTCCCTGAGATCACATAGCTAGTAAGGGGGCAGCTTTCCCAGGATGATCTCCAATGTTTGTGTCTCTACTGTGCCTCTTGCCCGACTTTGCTTAGTGCGTTCCTTTAAAAAAAAAAAAAAAATCTCCCTCAAGTTTATTTCCCTCCATCCCCATTCCCACTTCTTGGGTTTGTGACCTGACAACTAGCAATGGTTACAAGGGTCAGCTGTTCTCAGCTGAGTTTCCCATTAAATGACTGAGCACTTGGACGTGCATGCAGAAACACAGCCACAGCTCAACGGCAGGGAATGCAGCCCCCGAGCTGTGAGAGCGACGGAGACCAGCACTGAGGCCCTTGACCTTGAGCAGGAGGACAAGGTCTTGCTGATTACCCATGTCTGTGCAGAGCAGACACATGATAACTACTTAATTTTAGTGCCTTCTGAAAGCACTCGGTTCTCCCTGGTGGTTTACTGGTGTCCAGAAAGAGGAGATGGCATGTGCCTGAGGACGGACAGAGCCCTCGGAGACCTTTTCCATGGATGCAGACCCGGAAGAACATGGCAGCGTTGCTCTGTGCTCAACACAGACTCTCCATCAGCCTGATGGCCTCCCACAGCTTTAGAGGGTTTCTAGGCCAAGGTATTTTCCAGAATCGTTCCATTTTCAGGGAAATGTGAACTCTGCTTTAAACGCAGGGTTTTGCTGTGGGCGTGAGCTTTTCCTACGATTTAAATTACAAAAACATTTCCATCCTGCTGAAAACACCTCTCCTGTGGTAGGTTTTAATGTTTGCATGGAACTCGCGTCTTGACTGGTGTATTTGCTGTGGTGGTTTCTCAGAAGTGATGGAGGTCGTGTCGGCAGTGAGGGCAAAGGGAACTGAGGATGACTTGCATTGGGGCCGTCAAGCCATGGGACGCAGAGCAGTGCCCGTGTGGCGGAGGCCGAGAAGGGCCACGTGTCCACTCCGCTCCTCCCACTCCCGTGCCACGTACAGACTTCGTTCCACATTTGCTAGAACCTATGTATAGAACGTAATGGATTTTATTAATATTTATTTGTGGACCTAATATTTTTATTTTTAAAATCAATTCTTAGTCACTTAAAAGTGTCAGACTTTCATAACACTAAAGATTAACTTAAGAGACAGTATATTTCCTTCCTCACCTGTCTACCAGCTGTTTGAAGGGGTATGACCTCTATTTCCTTTAACTTAAGTTAAAAAACAAACAAACAAACAAACAAAAACACAAGTTCCTGTAGCTTTTACTAGCTTCATGTTATAAGACCATTTTTAGTACCCTGTTTATGGCAGGTAGTCATTAACAGCTGAATACTTGAGTGAAAGAATGCAAACATACTGAAGTCAGGCTTGTATTTCTTACTGATGAACGTTCCATCCGTATGTATGGCCTCTGGACATGCATACCATCAGGCCACGTTTTCACAGGTCCTTGCCATCAGTTTGAAACAAAAACGAGCATTTCCAAGAGGAGCTCTTAACTGACAATCTGTTTTTTTTTTTTTAAGAGATGGCTTTATCATTGGTAAGTGACGTAAATGTCAGAATAACAGAATAAGAACGTCTCTAGAGCTGATAAATGCAGATCACAAGAAAAGCTGCAGGATTTTAGGGTTTTGTTTTGTTTTTTGGTCTGAAATAGGATTTAGGTAATATTTTGTTATATAGAGAATATTTAACATTGACTTATTCTGGTCTGTTGAGCATTTTGCAAGGTTATGGATTATTAATTCTTTCATTATTGACATATTTGTGGGAAAGAGAGCTATGGAATACTCTGTTACTATGTATTTATATAAAATGATTACTACAGACCTTAGGCTTCTAATTCTTCATGATTTAGACGTTTCACATGGATATGTGGCTCAGTCCCATGAGAGCCAGCTAGATTCGGCTGGATGGAAAGCTGCTTATCAATTCACAGTTAATCTGAAAGACAAGATCTTATTTTTCAGCAACATTCTAAAATGTTTTGAATTGTCTGTTTGAAAAGTTGGTCTTGCAGGGAATATTTCTGATGTAACGCTCAGTGTTTTCTCAAAATTGAGTATCATTTTTTAATGAAAAATTAGAAACTCAAAAATTAAGTCAACAATGTACCAATAATCTTGAGTAAAAGTAAAATAGTAGCAGGGTTGTTCAACCTCTTCTTAAATTTTTTATTTATTTTAAGCTGTCTCCCTTGTATTAAGGAAAGCTCATCTGTCTCTCCTCCCCTCCTGTGTTTCTTCACTTCAAATGGGAGATTCTGACCTATCTCCTTGTCTCTCTGTCTCTCCTCCCTCTATTTTGAGAATCAAGGACCAAGAATGTTCTGTTGGACATAACTGTTTTTCCTCTATATCATACAAGACATGTTTGCAAACACAGAGTGATTCTTCAGACTGTACTTACTGCCCCAGGCCCCGCCTCCCCCACCCTGCAGGAAACAGTTCTGCCCTCCATGGCTGTTCTACAGTGTGTGGGGAGGAAGAGTGCCAGTGAGAAGACCAGCTGTACCCCTTCTGCTTTTTCCGAAAAGCATCCGGTAGGAAATACTTGTGGCATGGTGGGACATACAGTCTCTGTTGACACAGCTACTCAGGTTTGCTGTCGTAGTGGAGCAGCACAGCAATACGTAACCGAAAGGACACGGCTATATGCCAATAAAACTTTATTAAAAAAGCAGGTGGTGGGCCGCAGTTTGCCAACCTGTAACCTAGACACCAAGCAATGCTGCGAGCCTCAATTTCCTTTTCTGTAAAATGAGAAGACTGATTGTACTAGCATGGCCTTCCTATCTGCTAGCATTCTCGTAGAGATTAAACTAGGTAAGATGGGAGAGGTGGTTTTATAAACCATTAGGCCCTGTGCCATGGTACTTGTAATAATTATAGCGTTCAACATCTCCTTCATTCTCCTGACAAACTACTTTGTACTCACTTCCTTTCTGAACAAAACACCGAAGATATTTCAGCCCTGCATCAAGTCTTTCTCACGAACATACGTATCTCAGTGTCCGCCATGAGTCCGGGCACGTGCTAGATGCCCTGAAATACTCCCAGAATGAATTCATAGGCCCTTACAGTAGAGATTACTTCCCTAGGTTTTTCTTTAAGAAGGTTTTCCCCTTTAGCTACGTAACAAGACTTGCCTGAATTCATAAACCTCGGGGCATGTCCATCGCATGTTCCCAGAGCACATCCATGTGCAAGGCAGAATCTGACAAGTCCTGACATGTGCATAAGCTGGCCTGTTTGCGTGTGACAGTTCCCACTGTCCCTTTAGAAGTGATACAAGACCATCAAGGGAAGAACCAGCACGGTTTGGCTTCCTCCCTGCAGAAGATGCTGGAATCACAGAAGCTCAAGGTGGTAGTTACCAGCTTACAGAATGCTGCCCACAGGGTGGGAGGAGGAGAGGGCTTGCAGGAGACTGTAGCAAACAGCCAGAGACTCAATGGACAGCAGCATTTAAAACGCAGACTTTTACACTAGAGCACACTAGATAGGAAATATTTCCACTTTGAGTTTGGGGTGGAGGGATGTTTACTGCTATCACTGTTGTTTCTAGAGATTTTGCTAGAATCAGCATGCCTGCATGGATGTGTGGTTTTGGGGAACGATACAGCAGGTCCTGAGCATAAATCGGGAGTCAGATGCACCGTGCTTGGAGTGTCTGTGCTGGTATCGAATTGTGGTTATAGAGAAGCTGGTGATGGTGCAAATTTCATCAAGGCATTTGATAAGCTATACGTTCTCCACCGTCATTTATCCAATCTTAGAATAAGCCAACGAGAGTGAAGAGAATTTGGAGAAGGAATTTTCAGTTCCCGGAAACAGCAGTCATTAACCCTCTGGTAAATTAGAACACTCTGCAATGTGATGAGCCAGACTGCCCTTCATTCCCTTAAGCTGAGTGAGTCAGATGAGCTCATATGACACACGGTACATACTTTTAATTTCCCTTGATGAAAACTACACAGATTGTTACATCACTGGTGATGTACTCTATTGAGAATACGATCGATCATTTTGGAAGGTTTTTTTTTTTTTTTTTTTTCCTTTCTAGGTATTAACATATTCCAGAAATCCGTGTCCATGCCCAAAGCAATCAGAAAAACAAAACAAAACAAAAGGAAGTTCTGGGACAAGAAGGCACGGAAGCAGATACTCTGGGGCCTTCTCACTGCAAATCTCCCTTATTTTAAACTCTTATATAAACATGTACATACACACACACGGGAACATGGGTGTGTTAAACACACACAAACACATATGAATACGCGTCTATATAATACATGGAATGGAATTACATGATAATGTGTGTTCTTGTAAAAAGAACGACGATATGCAAATTATGCAGATCAGTTTCATTATACTCTAATCTACTTCTGTTTTCTCCAAGACCAACATGCAATCCCCTCAAATTTTCAACACCCTTTCACTTTTTCATATATTTACATTTATTCTCTCTTGGGCGGGGACTTAGCGGCTGGCCCAAGCCATTGTAAACACTGCAGGACTGATCACTCAGTCATTAGCGTGAGCAACAAAAGTGAGTAAAAAAGACACTTAAGAGCACAAAAGACACCTTAGAACAAAATGACTGTATGTTTTACCCGAGGTCAGGGCATTTGATACTAACCGGTTTCTCCCTCCTCCCTCTGCCTTTGGGCTGAACAGAACAGCTGTGGTTTTCCTACATGCATTCCAGATGTTCAGGGGAAACTTAGTAATACAGAATTCTCCACGAAAGCTTCTTTTGTGGGGTTCTCAACCATTATCAGACCTTGTTTCTTCCCTGTCGCCTGAAGGATATTTCCAATCACAGATACAACTTGGAGAATTTGTACCTCAGTTCTGTGTGCGTCTTCCTTTATTGTGAGAGCTGATGATGTCAATACTGTCCATTCAAAGATGCTTGGGACTCTTTTGCTTTGAAATGGATAGCTAAGGGGCACCTGGGTGGCACAGCAGTTAAGAGTCTGCCTTCGGCTCAGGGCGTGATCCCCGTGTTATGGAATCGAGCCCCACATCAGGCTCCTCCGGTAGGAGCCTGCTTCTTCCTCTCCCACTCCCCCTGCTTGTGTTCCCTCTCTCGCTGGCTGTCTCTATCTCTGTCAAATAAATAAATAAAATCTTTAAAAAAAAAATGAAATGGATAGCTAAGGAATATCATCGTCCTGTTTCTTTAGTTGTCCTTTTCAGCACACCTGGTCTTGTTCAGGAGCCTCTAAGAAGGTTTTCTTACCTGCTCTGTCCGTCTGTCTCCTTTGGGTATGGGTCTGCAAACACAGAACCTCTTTTCAGTTCACTGGGCTTTGCTTTTTTAATGTAGTACTTCCCATTCTTTGTGGCTTTAAAACCGCCTGTCGTAAACACAGGAGCCACTTTGGAAATAGCAGGATTTCTGGTTGTTTGGCGTACTTTTAAGTTTGCTACAGAAAATGCCAGTTTCTAGTTTTGGTAATAAAAATGGAATGTCCCGTGGTGGTAGATGGTTTACTCAGTATCAACAGTAAACGTGGCTTTCCACTTTGATTTAATGAGGAACCCCAACCTTATTACATGTTTTCTTGTGTATGCATTGTTGTCATGAACATTGAGGTACATCTTATGTATAATAATCTAGTTAAAGCTTTGAAACAACTGGGGAGGGGGCCCCTGGGTGTCTCAGTCAGCTGGGCATCTTCCTTCGATTCAGGTCAGGATCTCAGGGTCCTGGGAGCGAGTCCTGCATTGGGCTCCCTGCTCTGAGGGGAGCTTGCTTCTCCCTCTGCCTTTACCTCCCTCTCTCTCTCTGTCACAAATAAATAAATAAAATCTTAAAAAAAATAAATAACTGGAGAGCCTTCCTGATTCTGTGAGGTTCTCATTATATGGGTAAATGAGAGGTGTACAAAGGTTTGTACAAACATCATCAATCTGATTGGTGATGATAAATCATAATTTAAGAGCATTTGCAGGGCATGGATTCTGTTAGAAGGAAAGAGTCCTGTTGAAAACTCTGTACTCATCTTCTGGTGGGAGGGATGTCATTGACATGTGCTGACAAGAGGTGTTTCTTTCCACAGAAGTGGGTAGATGGAGGCCTCACGAACAGCCTTCCCATCCTGCCTGTAGGCCGGACGGTGACCATCTCACCCTTCAGTGGACGACTGGACATCTCCCCGCAGGACAAAGGGCAGCTGGATCTCCACGTTAATATCGCCAATCAGGACATAATGGTGAGTCAGAGGTTCCATTATATTTGAAAATAATCACCTAAAAAGTGCCACATGCTTCCAAAACTTTGGAAGCTCGTGGATAATTGTATATACAAATGGCCTCTTCTCGGCCAGACGGTTTTGTAATAGTTTACAAGATGTGTCATGCACGTGGGCCTGGGGGTACCTATACACTGTGAGCGTTCAAGCCTTTCACTATTTGTTGTCTGTGTGGGAAAAGTTCTCTGTGTCTTCACTTCTTCAGGACAGGGAACGTATGCCAGGATTTCAGTGCAATTTTAAATCAGATCATTTGTTTAAAAAAATAGTGATCATTAAGTACGGCAAAATATGGAAGAAAGACTTAGGGGCTCAACTCAGTAACTTCCATAAAACACGGACTCCCTTACACCTAGTCTGACGGTCGTCCACAGGGGGTGATGTTACAGATAGGGGTGAGCACCACACAGCCCCCACAACAAACGAGTATCTGACCCCACACGTCCACAGTACCCAGGCTGAGAAAGCCTCAGCTACTCTCCGGCTGAAGTTAAACCTTTGAAGTTCGATTTTCTCAAACTCATGTTTTAAAATCACCATTTGCATCCATGATAAGAAATCTTAGGTTACACTTATCTGTACGGTAATGTCCTATAGCTTCCATTTCTTCTTCTGTTCTAGTTGTCCGTGGCAAACCTGGTGAGGCTTCACCAAGCCCTTTTCCCACCACGCAAGACGGAAATGGAATCACTGTATCGACATGGCTTTGATGACACCGTCAAGTTTTTACTCAAAGAAAATTGGTTTGAATAGAACGCTTACAAGCTTATAACGCAAAACAGACTTCGTACTTGTTTTTTCATTTTTGTCCATATAGTTGCTGATGGAGGTTTCTAATGAAATCATTTTTTAAAAAAATCTATCAGGATCCTCTATTACGAGTTTTTGTAATATTTGTGATTATTATTACTGTGCAAGGGCACGAGAGGTATTTTATGAGGCAACGTCACTGAGAAGGATGCACACAGGTCATGAGGAGTCCTTTTCAGAGAGCAGTCATGTCCTTTGGAGACTTTAGAAGGGTAAGCAATTTGGGTAAACTACAGAAAGTTGAAAATGGAGGCCCGCCACACATGCTTTCTTCCTACACGGAATGTGACTGCATGCTTTTCATGTGAAACATGCGTGTCTGCCTGGCTTACCAGACACCCCCGGGGTGGAGGGACAGTTTGGCTTCTCATAGGCGGATGTGATTGTGCCTGGTGAGGAGACAGAGTGGCTGGGACACGATAGCGCAGAAACCCGGCAGGTTCGGACACTCACTGGGTTTTCCTTATTCTTCAGTAGAGGTTTATTCCCTCCCTCCCCACCTTCCTCCTCTTAAACCCCAGCCCCATCACCCCCGCTAACGTGATTATCAGGCTGTTGTGATGCTTCCCTGTTGTAAACCCTAAGCTCTCATTAAGACTTCTGTCTCTTTCTCCATATCTCTATCTCTTTCACCCTATGTCTTGGTCTCTCTCTCTCTGTCCTCTGAGGCCGCACGTCAGCAGACGTTTAGCCATTAGTGTAGGTACTGGAAACATCTACTCTAGGAACCTAGAAAACATACCGCTGCATGTGAAGAACCAAGTCAACCAAGCAGCCCCGTAAATAAGACTTCAAAGTAATCATTCATCTGTTATTTTAAGTCACGTTATACTGATTTAGTTCTTCCATTTCTGAGTAGCAGTCCTATCACTTTGAGGATTTGCATGTGGGTTTATACTAATTCGTGGACACTGTTTCAAGTCTTAAATCTGTTTTTATGGGGCTTTGCCAAGCCTAAACTCTTAATTACTAAGAGGCAGTTAGAAACAAACCAGTTTCATTGCTTGTCTTTAATTGTTATGCATTTCTCTTTTAACATTTGAAACCATTCTTTAAATCAGTTTTATGGCTCTTAAAAGCTCCAAATACACAATTTTTAGCACATAACCACCACCGATTGCCTCTTTTCTTATGAGTTATACACAGACTCATGATAGGGCAGTGATACTCCTTGGGGTATATATTTCTTGTTAGGTAGTTCAATCTTAATACATTCTTTTATATATGACATGAACATTTTCCATTAGTTTCCCATCTGTCTGTTCACTAGATTTCCCCCCTTTTATCGTTTCATGTGACTATCCTACTTGTATGATATTTCAATACATTTTTTATGGATGCCTGCCCTGAGCAAAAACAAATGTTGGTATGTTAGACATGTAAGGTGCCGTACCAAGTACTTACGTCTTTGACAACGTTGGTGGACAAAACTTGCCTTGAAAACCACAGTAAGCTCATGGACAGGTGAGCGTGCCGTGCAGCCATGTTCTCCCATGAGGGAAAAGGGGCAGTACACTGCAGGGTCTAGTTTCCACAAGCCAGAGGTGCTGGTCCGAGTTCTCGAGCGGGGCGGGTCACAATGCATGCTCTGTGGTGCTCAGAATGTGTCCTCATGCATCTATACTGATGGAAACCAGGCACTCCCAGCAGACCCAGATCCTGATAGGTTTGCGGGGTAATTACTGTGATTGTCAGCCTGATAAGTTCCCTGTCCCCTATTGGGGCAGTTTCCTAATGCCTTTGAATCTGTCATTTAAAATTTCATTAGTCTTTCTATTCTTCTTTTCAGTAACACTCTTTACTTTGTAACTATGGTAACCCCCTGTTTCCATTGACAATTAGAGAAACTAGATTTGGTTTTGAAGTTAAATAGCGCTGTAAAGGAGCAAGGAGTATATTAAAAGAAAACAAACCCCCTGTTACATTCTGGTTTCCCAATATTGGATGTATTGTGTGTATAGCAGAAGCTTGCAAAGAAACAGCCATATGGCTCTGGGCATTGAACTAGGAGTCTAAACAGACAAGGGCACTTAATAATGGGCAGATTTCAGTTGTTCTGCTCTTTTTTTTTTTCCTGATGGTTAAAACAGATACATATAACAACTTTCCCTTTTTTTATTTGTAAATATTAATCACAGAAAGTTTTTGGATCCAGTCCCTTAATTTTATAGTTGAGGAACCAATAATTAAGGAAGTTCATGGTTTTGAGGGCTTTTTGCCTACGCTCTATCTGCACTATGGCAAAATAAAATTGAAAGTTGCAGTAATTATCCCCATAACTCAAAGTGGGAGGAAAAGCAATCTCTACAGGCCACAAAAAGTGGACACATTTTTAAACAACAACAATAATAATCACTAACGATTAGTAGCAATTACTGATAATTACTAGTAATTATTATTAATTACTGTTATTCTTATTATTTCCAGATCGACAGTTCAGTTGGGCCGAACCCACCATGTAATTACTCACTTTGCCCTTAGTTTGACCTCTGGTGACACAACTGAAACCTTGGCTTACTCCATGCTAATACCTATATTTATGTATTCCTGACATTTGTCCCTTCAGTCTAATTCCTCATGCACTTGACTGACTTACAGAGGGGCACACGTAGGATTCAGACAGTATTTCCAAATATACATCCCTGCACTCCTTACAATAATAGCATCTCCAGCTTCATCCGGGAATAAGGTAACGTCACGTGGTCAGAACCACGAATGTGGACAAGCGACCTTAAACGTACATCTGTATGCAGGCACACATATACCTGAAGTGCATGGCATGTACGTCTGAACCGTGCAGAGGTGAAGTGTTTACGTACTGATTCTTTCATTTACTTACTGTGAATTTTTCATTTACCTACCGTGTTTACAAATGTCCTTTCAGCTGTATACAGTCAAACTCACTTTCGTGGGTGGACCAAGGAAAGCGCCGACTGCTGTACCATCCACATATGGAAAGCCACAAAGTTCCAGCCAGTGCAGGAACATAGCCCTCTCCTGATGGGTTCCTCGGCTTTGCCGTATGACCTTGCAGCTGCGGGCAAGCTCATGGCTGCCACGTCCCCCCCGGCTCAAAGGCTGGGGTCTGTAGGCTGAGAAGGTTCGTGCATTTAGACATGTGCTCAGTCCCATCTTGAGAAGTGCAGGTCAGATGACGTGCCTACCTCCAAAGACTGGAATTAAGCCATACAAAGGTTCTCTAGGATGTACGTGTGAGCTCCTGCCTTCATGCAGCTCACTCGATCAACTAGGAAATGGAGATGCAAGAAATTCAGGCCACACCAGCAGTGTGAAAGGGCCAGGAAGCTTGAGGGGTGTGCAAGGTTGCTGCCTTGCCTTTGGTCACAAAGTGAGTAGAGCCCATAGAGACATACCGGTATCCACTAGTGACCACAGAGACGTACTGGTATCCACTGGTGACCACAGAGACGTACTGGTATCCACTGCTAGCCAAGATCAGAGCTCCACCATCACCCCCAACCCATCACTCACCTGGGCGGAGAGGAGAAACCCTAGTTGAGAGGCTGAGGGATGACACCTGTTCCGATCCAGAAGTCCCTTCCGGAAAGGGGAAAATTGGCTCAAAGAGTGATCGCTCCCTGGGCTTGCTTACATGGGGGACACTTTGGCAATGGGCACCCTTCCCAGTGCCCCCAAAGGTAGCTCCTGGAAAGGCTGTGGAGCTGGGAGATGGAGCTGTGCCGAGCAGCCTGACGCAGATGTACGTGCCTTCGAATCCAAGGCAGTTAGCAGTGCCGATCCCCCCTATAGCGGGAGGGGATGTGCTTCCCTTTGCTATTTCTGATTGCTCCTTCCACTGGCTGAACAGAATCTTGGCAGTGTTACTGTCCGTATCAAGATGTGCTAGACCCTTCGGGCTGCTAGAACACAACACCAGACACTGGGTGACATCTAGACAGCAGGAATTCACTGCTCACGGTTCCAGAGGCTGCAAGTCCCAGACGAAGGCACGGCAGGTTTGGTGTCTGCTGAAGACCAGCCTCCTGGTTCGCAGACAGCCATGTTCCCGCCATGTGCTCACAAGGCAGAAGGGGTGAGGGAGCACTTTGGGGTCTCATTAACTAGTGCCCTTCGGTCTGGACCATGTGTCTTCAGTTTCCTACAGTTTGGACCATGTTATCTAGTCTTCTTTGACTTCACGGCACTGGGAGTATCAGTGGGAGTTTGGAAGATTATGGGTCCTTTCCCCTATTTGTTTTCTAGGATGGCCATAACTAAAACCACAAACTGGTTGGCTTAAAACAGCAGAAACTTACTCTTTCACGGGTTCAGGAGACCAGAATCCAGAAATTAAGGTGTTGGCCAGCTTGGTTGCTTCTGGAGGCTTAAAGAAATCTCTGCTGCATGCCTCCCTCCCAACGTCCGGTGGCTGGTGGCAGTCTTCGTCATTTCTTGGCTGTGGCAGCATCATTCCAACACTGCTTGTCTTCACATGGGCTTCTTCCCTGTGCATGTGTCTGCTTATCTTCCCATAAGGATGCCAGTCTTTGCACTGAGGGACCACCCTAAATCCAGGACAATCTCCGCTTGACATTCTCAATGAATGATAACTGCAAAGACCTATTTCCATGTGAGGTCACATTCTGAGGTTCTGGATGGACATGACGGGGAGTCACTTATTCCACCCATGAGAGTTATTTTATAGGATTTCCCTGTTTGGGTTTATCTCATATTTCCTCATGATTGGCAAGAAAAACACAGATGTAATGCTACCTTTGTTCTCATGGCGTGTTATCACGTTGGCATGGGTTGGCCCATGACGCAACCTGGGTTAAACAGATGTCCTCCAGGCTTTTCCCCTATAAAGTTATTCTATCCCCCTTTATAATTAATACATATCTGTGCACAAGCATTTTCAAAATCTTATAATTACCTGCTTCTTCGTCAAGCTGTCCATTTGTTTATGTCCATGTGGACTCACAGTTTCCTCTTTTATATAATGGATTATAATCTGCTACTATCGTGATTTATTTTGATGCCCAAATTGGCCTGTTTGGTCACTGGGAACCTAGTTTGCCCGACACCTGTGTCATCATCCTTTGTCAGATCCCCATCATCCGTCAAGCAATTCCTTGCTTTCCGCAACAAGATTCTCTAGGCTTCTCTTCTTTCTCTTCCTCAGCTCTGGAATCCGCCATTGCTGCAAGTGCTTTAATCCCTTGTGGTAGAAAATGGTATTTCTATTTACGGTGGGAAAAAAGAGCAAAACCATTTTCCTTTTGAGTTGTGTCTTGCACACCCAAATCCTCAACAGTTGAGGAATGAATGACTCCACACCTCGAAAAATAAGATAATCAGCTAAAAAATATGGTAAGTGGGGCGCCTGGGTGGCACAGCGGTTAAGCGTCTGCCTTCGGCTCAGGGCGTGATCCTGGCGTTATGGGATCGAGCCCCACGTCAGGCTCCTCTGCTAGGAGCCTGCTTCTTCCTCTCCCACTCCCCCTGCTTGTGTTCCCTCTCTCACTGGCTGTGTCTATCTCTGTCAAATAAACAATAAAATCTTTAAAAAAAAATTTAAAAAAATAAAAAAAATATGGTAAGAAGTATTCACTTAAAAGTTGACCATAATATATGAAAATGGTATTTTTATACTAGCAGAACTTAAGAAGTGGAACAGTGCATTCGCAATAGCAAAACAATGCAAATCATCTAAAAAATGTGCAAGGGGCACGTGGGTGGCTGTCAGTGAAGGGTCTGATTCTTATTTTGTCTCAGGTCTTGATCTCAGGGTGGAGAGATGGAGTGCCTGTGGCAGGCTCCATGCTCAGTGGGGAGTCTGCTTGTCCCTCTGCCCCTCCCCCTCCGCTCCTGACCCTCCTCCCACTCTTTCTCTTAAATAAATAAATAAATAAATAAACAAATTCCTTTAAAAAATTTAAAATGTGCAAGAAACCTGAAAACTCTACAAATTTACCTATTTATGTGATCATACAGTATAATGTTTCAGAATGGGAATATCAAATTCTGGGCAGTGTCTACTCCCTTCCTATTAAGCCACAAACATTGCAAATTTGTTTCACACCCCCAATGTTTATGTTTTCAAAATGTGACAAATGGATGTTAAAGTTCAGCTCGCAGAAGGAAGGCTCAACGACAGCCAAGAAAGGTTAAGTAATTTCGTAACCTTGCCTTTCTTAATTTCTTCGGAGAATTTTTTTTCTTAACGTCTTTCGTCCACTTTTCCAAGGAGGCATTAGAGATGTTTTTTATTGAAGGGAAGCCAAATAGAGGTCATTTTTAGGACAGTTAATTGTTGAAAGCTGTCATTGCATGTGAAGGAAACCCAATTCAAATGACCTTAATCCAAAGAGAAATACAAGAAAGACGATGGCCACCTTGTATGGCAAGGACTGTAACTTTGGTTGTATAATCCAGGGTGTATGTGGCACATTTGTGCACCTGTTCAAATCACGTCGCCAGATATGATCTGGCTTTAGAACAGGTTCTCTCCAGATGGTGAGTAAGGTGGCTCCTCTCTGAGCAAAACTCATCATTCTACCATAGAAGTGTTCAGAGGGCATAGGGAGGGATTTTTTTTTTTTAATAGGCCTAACATAAAGTCCAAGAAAAAGTTCTGATTGGGTGCCACTGGGTCATGTGCCGTCTCTGCCCTCCTGTGGGCTTGTGGTTGGGTATTCTGACAGTTCAGGCCTGGAGCCCAATGGGAAGAGAGAAATACTGAAGTATTTTCATTACTGGCTTTTAATGAAATTGACGTTTGCACAGTAATGTTATTAGAAGCTCTTCCTCCACGGAAGCCAGAGTTGTACAATTTAATCGCAGGAGAGGTGCACTGTGTTGAGGTCAGCAGAGAAGGCCAGTAAGATATGGATGGAAAAACCATTGAACGTGACACCACGGGACTGTCGATTAGTGAGAGCCAGTATTGTGGAGGGATGGCCTCATGAAACAAATATAGAGTTGGACAGTTAAAATAAATGATGTAGATAAGATTCTCATCTCTAGTTCTCAGGGGACGGCTTGCAAAGACATTTGTTAAGTCTTGGAGTTATGTTCCTTTAGGTTCCAGGACTTCAAACTGTGGTCCTTAAACCAATGCTGGGGCATCACTTGGGAACTTGTTAGAAATGCACGAGCTCAGGCTTCACGCTCAACCTAACAAACAGAATCTGCATTTTTTTTAAGTGACATTACCAAATGATTCATTGAGTTTATACTGGTCTGATGGTATTTTCCATAGTAATGGGAAGAAGAAATTGTTCCGGGGGGGGGGGAATAATGGCAGATGGTACAGGCAATATTGCTGTATTTTATTGACAGATTTCCCCCCAAGATGTTTGGTATTAAAGGGATGGAGAGAAGACCGTAAACGTGGAAGTTAGATGTGTGGATAGATACTATTTTTGGTTGGGGACAGCTGGGAGACAGGGAAGGAAGAGGTAAGAATATTTGTCAGCAAATGAGGAAGATCCAGTGCATGGGGAAAAGGAAGAGAGCACAGAAGGCATGCAGATATCGAGCATATTTCCAGTGGAAGTTGGTAGAAGCCAGCTCAGAAGCACTGGTGGAAAACCGAGGAGTAACTCCATCAGAAAAACAGGATGCTCAGGGGACTCGTTGGCTATGCCAAACGTTTCTGAGCCATTGAGAAAAGCAAACAGGGCATTGGCTTTCATCTCAGAACAAAAGACAGATCATTCTAGTTTAGAACAGCTAGGAAGAAAACGTGGGTCTGCCAGGCCAGCTCGGATCATTGAATCTACCATTCGTGAAACCAATCTGTGGCCTCTGTGGCTTTCTACCACAATTAAATAGCAGACATCTGGAAACAGAGACTAAGGCTCCTGATGGGGAAAGTGGCAAAAAGTGGCATTTTATGGAGTGAAGGCTGCGAGGGTGGTAACAGAGAGACACTCTGCTGTCAGGGCTGTCCTGGCTTTCAGTGCATAGGATAATGGATTGGAAGAAAGGAGGCACTAGAGTCTGGGAGAGACACATGGAAATGCCACAGTTCCAAGTTATTTTCCATTTGATGCGAAATTCCATAAAACCTCCTGTACACCTAGGACTGTAGTGTTGGTGTGCAAGTTTCTAAACTCATCAGAGAAAATTACCTTACCTGTGACATTAACAGAAAACAAATATCCAAATTCCATTACCACAGGAGGAAAGAGTCTATTAATAAGGGATGGGACGTTCTGCAGTAACTTTTTTTTTTTTTTAAGATTTTATTTATTTATTTGACACAGAGAGAGAGCCAGCGAGAGAGGGAACACAAGCAGGGGGAGTGGGAGAGGAAGAAGCAGGCTTCCAGCAGAGGAGCCTGATGTGGGGCTCGATCCCATAACGCCAGGATCATGCCCTGAGCCGAAGGCAGACGCTTAAAGACTTATTTTAATGGGTGGTAAAGATATTTGTCTTTCTCCCTCCAGTGGTAGAGTGACTTCAGTTCACTTAATAATTTAAAGTATAAGACTTTGCGAAAGTTTAGGTTACCTTTTTACTGTACCCAAATTTTGCAAAAATCTGCTTTTAAGTTCTATTAAATTAATTCTAAGGTTTAAAGGGAGCCAATGGCAAATGTTTGCGAGTAAATTCACCCTTGGGCTACCCTACTGTGACAGAAGTTTTGTTCCTTGTCTCTTGTGCTCAACTATCACGTGTCGCCTGTTCTTCTCAGAATCAGCCAGGAAACTCATCTTCCTCCGGTGGGAATCCCACCAACTTCTCAAAGCCAATTCAGCAAACCTTCTTGCACTCACTCTCATTTTCTTTTCCTTCCTCCATGCTCAGATAGACAGAATGTCTCTCCCCTCTCATAGTCCAGAATTTGTGCATTGACCTTGTAGCCCCTCTTCTCTTTTCAAGGAGCCCTGGTGCATCATTTCTCTGCTCTCTCCCTCATCACTACCCTATCTCTTCCCTTTCATACTTACCCATGCAAACTGGCTTTCCTATCTCCCATAGGAAACGTAACAAGCTCCCCTGAGCCCCAGTTCCCCAAGACACCACCCTGTCTCTCCGCTCATATTTAGAGCCAAATTTCTCAAGTTCTACCACTGCCCACCTCTGTTGACTCACCTCCTACCAAAGCTCCTCTTTGCTGATCTGGCTTCTCTGTCCACCTCCACCCAGGTGTCTCCCGCTCAGATCTCAGAGAGCTGGGTGTTGACAAACACAGGGGGCAGTGTTCATTCCTGTCCCATATGCTGTCCGCAAGCACGCACACTCTCCGGTACTCGTCCTCCCTGGTCTCTGGCTGTGTTTCCCAGAGCCCAGTGCCAGCGACTTCTTCTGCACATCTCTCAGGTTGGGGCATGTCAGTTGTGACACCTTGCAAGCCCCCACCCTTTCCCACTCCTTCCCAGCGAGTGAGAGGGTCTTCATGTGCAACCCACCAGACGATGGCACCCAAGACCAAGCCATGGGCAAGATACCCATCATATGTCCCCCAGACCCATCTATCCAAGTGCCTACTGAATACCTCCACTGGGTAGTCTCAGAAACGCCTTCCAACTAGACATGGCTTTCACTCATCTCTCCATCTCACCCCACCCATCGTGCAGTCACAAGTGACCCTCAGTTATATTCTTCTTTCTCAGGTGGTATCCACAGGGTTAACTCTATACAGTCTTCAATTTTACCTGTTATCCTTCGACTTTTAATTCTTTCGTTTTACGGTTTTAACAGCTGAATTCTATCACATCCTTCCCCTTCAATGGTGAACATCTCTATTAAGAATTAATTCCATGGGCACCTGGCTGGCTCAGTCATTATAGCATGCAACTCTTGATCTCGGGGCTATGTGTATGAGCTGCATGGTGGGGACAGAGATTATTTGGGGGGAAAAATGAATTAATGTTTCCATGGGGTGGTCTTCTTTGCTTCCTATTACTTGATTTAAATATTCTAAAACCACATCTTTTCGAATAGTGATTATATCATTCATATTTTTAGGAACTTATTTACCATATTCCAGATGGAATTCTTTCCTTAGTTTCAGCTTTCCTATCCCAGTAGTTATTTCTAGAATTTAAATCTCCATTTCTACTAGCTATGAACAATGTGAGATATCGATGCCTCTGCCCCTTTTAATGTTGATAGATTCCTCATATCTAGAAGTTTCTGTGCATGAAGAATACCACTATTTTTATTTGAAACCCAGTTTATTTCTGTAGCATTCTTCTAAAGACCTTATTTTATTTATGTAACCAATAAAGCAAAAGCTTATTAAGCAAAAAGATTAGATTTCTATAGACATTTAAACATTGATTACACATCTAATGACATTTTCTAATCATTTAATTAATTTTTTTAAAAGATTTTATTTATTTATTCGACAGAGATAGAGACAGCCAGCAAGAGAGGGAACACAAGCAGGGGGAGTGGGAGAGGAAGAAGCAGGCTCATAGTGGAAGAGCCCGATGTGGGGCTCGATCCCATAACGCCGGGATCACGTCCTGAGCCGAAGGCAGACGCTTAACCGCTGTGCCACCCAGGCGCCCCACTAATCATTTAATTTAAATCAGAATCTGTTATGTCTGACTTTCTTAAATGCTTTAACTGTCCTATAGAGCAGACACAATAAAGCACACATAGAATTGAATGTGTTGAATATTGGACTGATTCACTTAGGATAATCAGATCAAAAGTACTAATAAATGTAATGGATATTTCATTATTATCTGTATTCTTATTCTCCTATTATTAGACTTGTCTTTCTTGTGTTTCATCAATTTTAACAACTGTACACACTGTGTCAAATATTTCAATAATCTCACATCCTAACAGTAAAGATTTTTTATACTGCACATGGTTGAAGGATCTGGTTTATCAACCAGTTTATTCCTGGATTAGGTCATGAAAATTTTTTGTGTGTTCCCAGTTGATTTTCCTTGAGTTGATTCTCAACTGGCACAGTCCTACTTTTATTCTTATCTTTAGTGCTTTACAGAAGGAACTGTCCAAGTCACTGCTTCCAACAGTTGATTAATTTTATTGGGGATTTTATCCCCAATGTCACTTGATCTGGGCATCTCATCTCCATCGTACAGTTCATCATAAACATATTCGTACTGTGCTCCTTCTGCCTTCATTATACAGACTGGTTATAGAGAGGGACCATTCTCGACCACTGCTGGTTCTGAAGGGGACCTGGTCAAGTGCAATGAATCTGACAGTTGAGGTCAAGGTTGCTCTTGGAAATCACAACTATCCTTGCTCATCTATGTTTAGTCCTGGGTACTGACTTCTCTTAGCATTATTTTTATGAGATGAACATTCTCCATGTTTGGTCCCTTCGACTCTCCCATGCTTATGGTGATCCCTTGTGCATACCAATGAAACACATGCCTTGCACTTTCCAAGCTGAAGTACTGTCAATTCTGTCCACGTGAGTTTGTCCAAATTTGGGGATGATGATAAAAAATAAAATTATGAAGTTGCTTTTGATAGCCATCTGCCTTGCTCAAGAAATAGTATCTAAACACCCTCACAGACTATCACCAGCTGCGACTTTAGAACCAGATTGGTCCCTTGGAAATAAAAACAGGTGTTTTACATACTATAAATATAGTTAGACAGATGGAATGTTTAGAATAAAGAAAAATACTCCTTACCTACTTATTTTAGTTCCCATTATCTTGCTCTTCCTGAATAATACGCAACTATCAGTAGACTGTTACTTATGGGAGAAAACAGCCAAGAAAAAGTGAAACAAATGTACTTTTGTTTACAGCAAATAACAAAATATAAAAAATCAGATACAAAGCAGAACCAATGCAAAGTACTGAAATACTATACATAGTCATTAACATTTATATTACCCTTACGTTGGTGCTTGCTAATTTATTTTGCTTCTGACACATTTCTGCCAAAGACATATCTTCATACTCTTTTTTTAAAAAAGACTTTATTTTACTTTAGAAAGAGAGCATGCATGCAAGCAGGGGGAGGGGCACAGGGAGAGGGAGATAGAGAGAATCTCAAGCAGACTCCTCACTGAGCACGAAGCCTGACCTCATCCATTCTCAGATCATGACCTGAGCGGAAACCAAGAGTTGGACGCTCAACGGACTGAGCCACCTGGGTGCCCCTATCTTCATACCCTTGATGAATACTCTTATTTAAAGCTCTGTTCATGTTTAGCATATTTTTCTTATTCTTTCAACTTTTATGACACGAGATAATCTGCAACAATAGTCCCAGAAGTTTACATTCCTGAAATTTTGTAGAGGAAAAAGTGACATTTTTACAATGGCCTTCTACATGCAAAGCACTTGGGCTGAATAACCCTTGTGGTTATTTTGAAGATGGAGGTGTGTGAGGGACAAGATGTGACACTGTTAGCTTCAGGGGGGGTTTACCTCTTCCACATGACTTAGAACACTTATTTTTATATGTACATATATATTTTAAATTATTTTTATCTTTTTAAAGATCTTCCTTATTTCTCTTAGAGAGAGGGAGAACGCAAGCAGGGGGAGGAGCAGAGGGAGAGGAAGAGAATCCCAAGCAGACTCCCCGCCCAGCACAGAGCCTGTCTCACGGCTCGATCCCATGACCCAGAGACCACAAGCCTAAACCAAGAGTTGGACGCTCAACTGATTGAGCCACCCCGGCGTCCCTATTTATATTTTTAAATAGAATATACAGAAAGAACACTTAGGCTGTCAAGCCATAAATATTCAATGAGCAGCAGCCAAATGCCCAGCTACCTCCTTCTGCACGAATTCTGAGTGTTTTTAGAAAGTTTGTATCTGGTGGCTAATCTTACTTTGAAAGTTGTGTATATGTTTTTATTTATTTATTTTAAGGTCACATGTTTTCATTCAAAATGGGAACATATTTACGTTAAAAAAAAAAACAAAATAAGTCTTCAATTCATTACTCATACCCCTACATTAGGAATATTACTTTTTATACTTTTGGTACATATTTGTTTTTTTGTGTGATACGCACACACTAAACTACATTTTTTGAGATAAAGAATAGATCTGGTTCATAGTTTCTATACAGTACATATTCTTCCGCAACTTTCTTTTATTTTTTTTTTTAGCATCCAGTAGCATATCACAGAAATCATTCCCTTGAATTCACTCATTACTTTTAAGTTGCCTTGTCTTAGGACCCTGAAATTCAAATGATCATTTCCTACGTTTGGTCACTTAGATTCCCTGATCTTTGTGCATGAATCTTTGCACAACACACATATTTACACTGGGAAAAACCCCTGTGGGTACAATTGCTGGCTCAAAGGGAACACAAAGTTAAAATTCCAAAAGCTCCTGGGCAAACTGCCTTACAAAAAAGGCTGTACCAAGATGAAGTCTCTCAAAAGATTCCGAGAACATTTTTCTCCCCACCATCACTAACAATGGATAGTATCGGTCTTTTCCAATTTCATTGACCAGGTAGGCAAAAATAAACAAACAGGAAAGAGGCCTTGTTTTAATTTAGAGATCATAATATTATTCAGTTGGGTTGATTTTATCACAGTAAAGATCAATTTTGTCCATATTCAGAAAATCATGCCTTACACTATTTTCACTATTTGAGTTCCTTGTTAATATATTCCTTTGTAGTACTAGTGAATCTGATGGTGGTGGTGGTAGGGTAGTGTCTTACTAGTCCTCTTCCTGTTTCCATTGAGGGGTAAGCCACTGCTCAGTGGTTTAAAGGGTATGGAAAATGGGGAAAGATTTGCAGTATCTCTTTCGTATTGCTTCATTTACATCTATCCAAGAGACAAGTGTCCTCCAAGGGCATCTGTGGGTGGATGGCCTCGTTTGGCAATGCCTCTCTATGAACCTTTCTCAGCCTTAAACAAAGCTTTCCCTCAACTCTTACTTCCAAACTCAGGCATGGAGGCCACCTCTGGTTTTCTTTTCTTTCATGAGAGATGTAAAGAAGCCCATGATTTGTAACCCATCCAGCTCGGTAGGTCTGTTGGAACGTGCTCTGCTGGCCCTGATGTTTCCAGAGCTGGACTCTAAAGTTTGTATAGGGGGAGAAGATTCTTCAGTGCTAATTCACTCTCAAATACACATGACATCCAACGGTTTGCAATACGGGTCTTTCTGCAGATCTCCACATACGTTCTTCTGTCTGAGCTTCAGTAATTAAGAGAGTAGGAGATACACGTGGACTCAAAGCCCTGCTCCTCAGAATACGTGAGCCAAACAGTTGGCACACTTGTACGTGATTAATGTGATTTGTGAAATGCTGCTTTATTGAATTTCTTTGCTCATACCAAATGGTGTCCAGCTGGAGGGAAGTCTGTACATTGCTTCACAGATCATGTATAAAGAAGCTAAAATTACAAGACCAATGTGATGTTTGAATTAATATTTCTAATTTGAGATGTATTTCTAAAACGGAGAGAGCAAAGAACAATTTTATACAACAAAGAAAAAGGAATTGTCCAGAATTTCCCAAATTTTTATAAAATTTGAAGATAAACACTTGGTAAGCACATTAAATTTCCATGTAAGCAGATGTTTCATATGGAACATCTCACAGTAAGTTTGCTGTGCGTTCTGCATAGTACTAAAACATAATTCCTAATGAGAGCAATGTCTGTATGTTAGATTTACACACATAAACACAGTCGACATCCATTTAAGTGTTTAGGGTTCTTCTAAAATTAACTACTCATAGAGAAAATGATGAATGGAATTAGAAAGCATTGCTATATCCAAGAAAACAATAAATTCATTTCTCTGGTCATTTAAATCTTACTGTAAACATAGGTAGGACCCGAAGAGGAGGAAATGCCAAGAGATGTTCATATAACATTCTCTTAAGCACTCACTCGTTCACTATTCACTGAGGAAAGGCCAACATAGCAGTGCAACCCCAGGAAAAACATCGAAGCAAGTATGTACTTTCTGGATGCAAAATTTATTTTTTTATTTTTTTTTAAGATTTTATTTATTTATTTGACAGAAATAGAGACAGCCAGCGAGAGAGGGAACACAGGCAGGGGGAATGGGAGAGGAAGAAGCAGGCTCATAACAGAGGAGCCTGATGTGGGGCTCGATCCCAGAACGCCGGGATCACATCCTGAGCCGAAGGCAGACACTTAACTGCTGTGCCACCCAGGCGCCCCTGGATGCAAAATTTAAGACCTTCTGTGAAAATGGTTAGAGGTACCAAAGTGACAAGTAAATATCATTGAAGTTTCAGATAATTACAATTTTTCATTAAAATAAACCAGCTTCTTGCCTTCAGAGCACATTAATGACACTAACTTAGAAGTTAAGGGAATTCTACAATGGATTGCTGTTTGCCGTCTCTTGCTCATGAAATCTGTTTCAAGATTTTCCTTCCCTGTAGCTTTAAGTTAATGCTTAAATGTGCGCATCCTTTATGGTGAATGATGCTCATTCGAAGGGATATAATTTTTTCTGTTTTTTTCTGGAGCCAGATGTTCCTTGTTTTTCAGAGTTTATGACTTACAGTTCTTAAGCATTGTCTGCTAGTTCCCACCACCATCCCAGAAGAACCGAGTTCTGTGGGTGCTTTAAGTGCAGACTTTTTTTTTTTTTTAAACTTTCATCCTGCAGTCCCAATTTGCTTAGCTCTGCTCACGCCAATTCTGTGCCGAAACACATGTTCTGGGTTCCTCTTATTTGGGTCTGAGCGTTCTTCTTTCTCACAGAGAGGAAGACTGTTCTAACAACTGGGTTTGCTTTCCCTAAGCCTAGGATACCTCTCCCAAGGTCTATTGTGAAAGTCCACTTCTGTTCGGGCTTCTCTTTTATCCCTTATGCCCCTTTTTATGATTCTTCAGCATCTGGTTTGCTTGCTTCTTAATGAGGTTAATGACTAATTAACCCTGGTAGGGATGACATTCATTTGTATTGAAATTCTCCTCGTTGCTAAAAGAGACATATGTGCATTAATCCTACATATTAGAATGATTAAAAAGAAAAAAAAATTAAGATTAAGGATGGATTACTCTCTGTCAGATATGCAGTGTGCACCATATGGTAGGATGAGAAGGGGGTACCCAAATGGTGATACACAGCTCTAGGACTCAAGATGATTACTACGTTGAAAAGGGCCCTTGAATACATGTTGACATGAGAAGTATTATGGAAGATTTATTTTTAAACATTTATTTATGTATTTCGACAGAAAGAGTGGGGGAGTAGGGAGGAGGGGCAGAGGGGAGACACTTTCAAGCAGACTCCCGGCTGAGTGAGGAGCCTGACGCAGGGCTCGATCCCACAACCCCTGAGATCATGACCTCGGCTGAAACCAAGAGTCAGATGCTTAACCAACTGAGCTATGTGGGTGTCCCTAAAAGATTTCTTTTTTTAAGTTTGTTTTTTTTTTTAAAGATTTTATTTATTTATGTGACAGACAGCCAGTGAGAGAGGGAACACAAGCAGGGGAGTGGGAGAGGAAGAAGCAGGCTCGCAGCAGAGGAGCCCGATGTGGGGCTCGATCCCATAACGCCGGGATCACGCCCTGAGCCGAAGGCAGACGCTTAACCGCTGTGCCACCCAGGTGCCCCTCTTTTTTTAAGTTTTTACTGAAGTAATCTCTACACCCAACTTAGAGCTCAAACTCACGACCGCAAGATCAAGAGTCCCAGGTTCCTCTGACAGAGCCAGCCAGAAGCACCTGGAAGATTTTAAGGCTTGGGAAACGAGAGTGGGGAAAGTGTTCATGCATTGGGAGGGATGGTTAAAGGAATGCTTTGCGGAGTAGCATGGCTGCTGAAGGCCTGGGGAAGATCACTCTGGGAGAAGAAAGAGCGTGTACACAGATATCTGGAAGCTGGGGGCACGCTAATATGACATTCATTCATCAGAAGCATCTTCTAAACGCAGGATGGTAATAGTGGGAGATAAAACTGCAGCACATTCTGGCAACAAAGCTGTGTTGGCCCACCGGAGCAATGTGCAGGGACTCCTTTAGCGGCCCAAAGACACTGATGATCTCTGAGTGTGGAAGCAGGAAGGCAGCAGCATCTCATTTCAGGAAGATAAACCTCCAGTCACTGAGAAGCAGGAAAGACTGAAGTAACCAGTGTGAGAGATAACTATAATTCTGTGAAGGCAGTAGAGGGATCTGGATTCAAGTGATGGCCGAGAAAAGAGCAATCGTTGAGTTTCCTATTTCATTAATGCCACTTGCGTCCCTCAGATGTCTCCACTCTGACTGAAAATAATTCTTCAAAACTTGGATGAAATAACCTTTTAAAGAGTTCTCTCTCTTTTTTTTTAAGCATCCATGAATTAGTCTTTATTATTTCATACATTTTTTGGAATGAATATTTTAGGAATACCTTTTTTGCTCAAGTGAGTTATTATATAGTCTTTAGAAATTTATTTAAATATCAGTGGTTTTAATTATCAATTAATTAGGGTCAACGTTTTAAAGACTTGTTCACAGCACTGAAGAGCAGCAAAGACTCGAGAGAACTGCCAGACTGCTAGTTTCTGGGAGGAGCCAAGAGCCAGAGACATCAGGGGGATGTTGGGCCTTGCAAGCCTCTCTGGCTCATAGCACACACTTGGACTTGGACGGAGCCCTTGCCCTGCACAGGGGGCAGCCATCCACGGGCAGAGCTGTCCAAGGTCTGGAATGCCACAGCAGGTGCTCCCCCCTTCAAGCGGGAGCCTCACATAAATGCAAACCAGAACGAAATCAGCAGAACCCCGCCCCAGCCTCAGCACCGCACAGAGGGTGGCCTTGGCTCTGAGGAGAGGACAAGAGGAAGAAAATGGTGAACAACAAGACCTCTCACAAGTGCTGTCTAGACGAGATGGGTCTGCACTGGCGTGAATTCAGTGTGGGAACTGTAGCCCAGCTGAGAGCTGTGGGACATGGGATTGGTATTTGGGTTGTGTGCCCTGGAGGTGGTGGAACTCTGGGGGTGGGGGAGATTCCAAAGGCCTGGTGGAGGGTGCTCAGGAGAAGACCAGACCCAAAGCCGTGCTAGAGACGGAGGGTAAGGAGATAGGGTGTATCCAATTCTCCCAGAACTGGCCCCAAGCCCACAGTTCACAGGCAAGGGAATGGAAGGGTCCTTGGGACAACGCATTCTTGGACAGGGGGAAACCAGGAAGGAAGGGACCTGGTACCTCCCGTTAAGTCCCGGTGGGAGCTCTCAGGGGAGCCAGCAGCAGCTGGGCCATGGGCTTGAGCTGGGTTCCAGGACCTGAAGAGATCCCCGATGCCAGCTACGTGACAAGAGAGGGGCAGCAGGAAAACTCACAGGTGCCTGTGATCCCGCCATAGAGGACAGAGCGGCAGCCTAATCCTCGGAGAGGCCGAACCCATGAGCCAGACAAGAGGAACAGAAGTTCACAAGTGAACCCAAAGACAGTAGTGTCAGAAAGCCCTGGCGGGAAGAGGGGTATAGAGCAAGAATTAAATTGATACAGCAAGGGGAAGCTCTCAGTTGACCTGTTTAGCAGTGAAATATGGTGGCAAAAAGTTGTCTTGAGGGGATATGTTAGGAAGAACTGCTCACAAAATGCACCTGAATATGTTAATAGTCAAAGAAGATGGACAATAACTTAAATTTGTGGAAAGCTTCCCTAATAGGACATTCCAGCTGGAAATAATTCTTAGTAAGTGGCATTCCGTAAGAGCTACAGCTCACCGTGTGTTGTCTGTTCCGGGAACTGGCACACTGAAGGCCACAGGCAGATGAAGCATGCCCTGTTCTAGGGAATTCTGTCTGAAGAGTTCCGGGGAGGGCTCTTTACACTCAGAACATTATGGAATTCACAAAAGAATTACAAGAGATGAGTTAGCACATATGTTGGATTTTCAAGTGTGCAGTCTATCCTTTACATTGTAGCATGAGATCCATGAATGATGTAAGACTTTTACATAACTCCCCATTATGTTCTTTCCTTCTTACTCCCTCCCTTCTCTCCTTCCTTCCTACTTTGTGTTCATCCTTTCCTCCTTTTCCTTCCTTCTTTTCTTCCTTCCTCCTTCCACCTCTTCCTTCTTTGCATTCATCCTTTCTCTTTCTTTCCTCTCCCTCCTTCCTTCCCTTCCCCTTCCTTCCTTCCTTCCTTCCTTCCTTCCTTCCTTCCTTCCTTCCTCTCTCTCTCTCCTTCCCTCCATTCCTTCCAGTACAACACAACCCAGTCATTCTCGAGTCCCAACATCAGCAGAAGGCACATGTCGTCTCTGACCCCCACAGTGAGACGGAAGGGAGATGGAGGCCTAGCCTATGGGGGCTGGAGTGTGCCTAGTAGCCACTGTGGGCCCAGGCATTTCTCACTCGGTGGCCCCACTATAAGCTCAGCGGGTGAAGTCCTCAGAGGAAATAAGCATGCTTCCCCGCAAACGAGATACCTGAGTCTGAGAACACGCTGTCATCAGCCCTGACAACCCTCCATGGCAGCAGGACCCTCGGCCCTCAAGTCTGCCAGACGGTGTGAGCTGTGGCCCCCCCGAGAAGGCTGAATTCCTACCCCCATGCCTACATCCCAGTGATGGGCAAGTTCTCTTTGCTCGTAGGAGTCCCCAACAACAGCTGCCTACTTTTTATGGCTTCCCCAAGTTGCCTGCTGTTCCCAGATCTGCCAGCCCTGTCATCCACAGTTTCTTGAATCAACACAACAGATTTTGGACACTGGGGGCAATTCGCTTCCGGCCTTTGAGTCTTGTGTGTGTGGAGCCGCAGATGGAGCTCGGCACTCACCTCCCCACAGCCTGAGTAGCTCCTGGAGTAACACCACGTTCTTCATTCGCCTCCGTCCCCGACTCTCCAGCTTGGGTGGGTAACCTGTCTGTCCTGAAGCTCCTCTCATTGTTCCAATTCGTCTTGAAGCCCATGAGCTCGTTGGCCATCAGTTCCTTCCCCAAGGTCTGGACACATCACCTTAATCCCCAGAACATCCCGCTGAAACGTAAGCAAAGTCGAACAACCAGTTCAATGGTAGGAACGGCCTATTCCTTTTCAATCAGCAAAGTGTCTTCACATTTTGTATAATTCTTCCCGTTTATAAATACAAAGCAATCACAATATCGAATACATTTCTTATTTATTTCTCTCCAACCTTGCGCACAATGCCTATTAGTTGAGTTTCTAACCCAATTAATAGGAGAATGGGAAAGAGTAGGAGATTAATATTTCTTGTAGGGGCACCTGGGTGGCACAGCGGTTAAGCGTCTGCCTTCGGCTCAGGGCGTGATCCCAGCGATCTGGGATCGAGCCCCACATCAGGCTCCTCCGCTGGGAGCCTGCTTCTTCCTCTCCCACTCCCTGCTTGTGTTCCCTCTCTCGCTGGCTGTCTCTGTCGAATAAATAAATAAAATCTTTAAAAAAAAAAAAAAAGAAGATTAATATTCCTTGTAAAATTCACTACTCCAAGGTCAGTAAAATTCCATTTAATACAAAGCTTAAGAACTCAAATAGATTTAAATATATTATTAACGAAATCACATCTTCTTTTATTCACTCAATAAAGCATGAGCAGATTTATTTTATTATATTTCTATTCATTTATTCAAGAAGTATTTACTAAAAACGCTAGGCTCTGAGCATGCCAAGCTAGATGGACATGATTCCTGCTCTCACAGAGCTTACATTTCCTGGGATGTGAGGGTAGGAAGACTTCAGAATATATATATATAGGAAAACAAATTTCCCCAACAGCAGAATTATAAGAAACAAGTTCATCTCTAACACAGTGGTTCTCAACATGGACAATGTCTGGGTCATTTCTGGAGTGTCGGCTGGAGGGGGACCACTACTGCATCTCGTGGGTGGAGACCAGAGGTGCTGCTGAATGTCCGTCAATGCAGAGGACGCCCCCATGACAGCAAAGTATCCAGACACGAATGCTGGTAGGGCTGCGGTCCGAAACCGTGCTCTGATGCCACAGTTATAATCATGTGTCTTATATTCTTTTATACTTATCTGCTCTCACTGATAGACTCACATAAGACGTTTTTACTGCTTTGGAATTCCAATTATATTTTTAAGATTAAAAATTACTATTTGTTTCTAAGAAGAAAAGGCTTATGCCTTTCAGCATTTTTTCCTTAAGTATATGCAATAATCCAATTTCCTTTCGCAAAATGCCTTCTTAAGGAACGAATGTGACTTTCAAAACCTCACAGCACTGACCAGCACCACCATCCGTCTGCAGACTGACCAATGCCAAGACACTGTATTTTTTAGGAAAAGTATGAATCTGAGGAAGAAATCTAATGATTCTATATGTGTGCCTTTGAAAGCAAGAGGAAGTCTTGGAAGATTCCAGGCTCTTGGCTGCGATGGCATCTTAAATCCAGTAAAACTGCCATCTCTTGTCCATTCCAGGCTCATCTGTGTCACCCAATGAGACAATTATCAGAGCAACTGGATCAAGAGAAAGGTCGCTTTCTTGACGGTCCTGCCAAACACAAATTCCAGAGTCGTTACTCTCTGCAAAGCAGAGTTAAAAATACTACATCTCAAGCAATGGCAATGGAATTGTGTTCAGTTTGATTCAGTTGCCAAAGAAACTGGGAAACTCACCTAGCGCTCTGGGCAACGCTGTCATCCCTCGGAGGCCCTTCTTGAAGGCCAGACTGTGGTGAACCTCTCTGCTCCGCGTCCCTTCCCCCACCTTCCCCACCCCACCAGTGCCTTCTCTCTTTGGCGGGGTTTCTTTCTTTTCTTTTCTTTCTTTCTTTCTTTCTTCTTTCTTTCTTTCTTTCTTTCTTTCTTTCTTTCTTTCTTCTTTCTTTCTTCCTTCCTTCCTTCCTTCCTTCCTTCACAGACAAGAGTCTGCACCTAGCGTATGTCTCAAGAAAGCAAGTAATTACAGTGCTGTATATTCATAACATTTTTACGTTTCCCTCTATCCTTTTTATATCTTTAATTACATTTAAGCGTTTGAGGAACCCATTATGTCTCGTAATCAAACATCATCTTGCCTTGCTTCCAGTCGTCTTTTAGATCTAGATTTCTAAAATGACTTTTATTTTTGTCTGCTTAACCCCATCCTCTCTGGCTTTCCTGGACGGAGAGCGATGTGTCAGTGCTGTGTCTGTGAATTCCTGCACAGCCCAGGGACATGAGTTGCCTGGATAACGGTATTTGTTCTATGGCAGAAAATATAGGAGAAGACAGTCACAAGAGCCTGGAATTTGTGGACAGACAAAACGGAATTCTCCTCCTCTCTCACCTTCTCATAAGTCCCTTAATCTCCTGAACTAATATGGATCCATCAGATGAATACAGGACTTATTCTGACGTCGTTGCGAGGATTACAGACATGGGGGATGACGGCAGCTCAACACATATTTGTTTCCTCTCCTGTAAAAACAAGGCGCCCGAGCTCCTCTTCAAAGCAGAAGCACCTACCAGACCAGACCTGGTTTCCTCTTCCCTGATCCCAAAAAACCTTTGCAGACTTGTTCAATGGAAAATGCCATCTGGACTTCTGGGGGCCAAAATGCTAACCAGCTTCTCCTCTATCGCAGAAATCAATAAGATACACACATCTCACACTTGAACTTACCTTGAGGTAAGAAGGGCAGGGGATTAACTGACCTGGGAACTAGATTTAAAACTCCTTAAACGTAAGAGGATTTGTAACAGACGGGGTTTTGTGGGCTTGCAAACCTCTGAAGCCTTCTTTTGTTTTAAAAAGATACATGTGGAAAAATAAAAAATAAAGAGCTGCATGTGCGTACAGGAAATACAAGGGATTGTCACAAAGAGAAAGCACACTTACATTCTTGTAAAAAGAAAAAAGGAAACATCTGCAGGTGTCACGTGGGGAGGAACATGGAGCTCAACTACTTAGAATCACTCAGGATAAATATACGAAACATTTCTAGGAGTCAAAGTGGGTGCAAACTTTACATAGGTAGAAAGATTCTTACAAAAGCCAGAGAAACTAAAAGCACATTATTTCCCTTAAAAAAAATTCTTCCATGTCACAAGTGGAGACACCACATTACCTGTGCATTTGCTTGCATTACATTTAGGGGGGTACTAGCAACAAGCGGGGAGAAAAACATACCCGGAGAATCTCCCAGGTTTTCAGCTCCCATCAGTAGCCCTGTATAGTTGTACTGTTCCGTATCACATCCAACACCGTGTGCGGAAACAGGAGCAGAGAAAAAACCAGGACTCCTGTCTGCTGAAGAGAACATTCTTCGGAGAACATTCTCAGCAGCATTGCTACCAGCAAAGACTTTTCCTGTAACGTAAAGGAACAAATCAATAGATTTGTTGTGGTCATTTGCCAAAATTTCAGATCTCAATAATGATATTCCATGATACCATCAAAACAGCATGTTTGGAGCTAAACATGGACATTGCTAATAATTTAAAATTATATAAATAGTTTGGACAGGAGCAGAGGTTTTAAAACCACAAAACTAGTTACGTATGTATGTACACAGAAAGGAGAGTGTTACAGAGCTCCCCACAAAATAATGAAATTATTGATTAAAGGAGGAAATCCTGGGGCGCCTGGGTGGCTCAGTCGTTAAGCGTCTGCCTTTGGCTCAGGGCGTGATCCCGGCGTTCCGGGATCGAGCCCCACATCAGGCTCCTCCGCTGGGAGCCTGCTTCTTCCTCTCCCACTCCCCCTGCTTGTGTTCCCTCTCCGCTGGCTGTCTCTCTCTCTCTCTCTGTCGAATAAATAAAATCTTTAAAAAAAAAAAAGTTAAAATGTGACACAGGGACTGTGATAAAATATTCTCAATACCTTTATCCAACAGCTTTGTTTCTAGAAATAAATAAAATCTTTAAAAATAAATAAATAAATAAATACAGGAGGAAATTCAATGATGGTTACAGAAAGTCATCATCAAGGAGTCTTTCTGCTAACTTCAGGCATGTGCCCCATTTCATTACGACTAACTAAAAGGAAATAATAAAATAAAAAGCAAACTAATTAAGCTCTTCTCCTTTTTTTTTTTTTAAAGATTTTTTAATTTATTTATTCGACAGAGATAGAGACAGCCAGCGAGAGAGGGAAACACAAGCAGGGGGAGTGGGAGAGGAAGAAGCAGGCTCATAGCAGAGGCCTGATGTGGGGCTCGATCCCAGAACGCCGGGATCACACCCTGAGCCGAAGGCAGACGCCCAACCGCTGTGCCACCCAGGCGCCCCTAAGCTCTTCTCCTTCTGTTTCAATCTAGCTATGGCATGAATGTGAGCCAGCCATGACAATAAAGAATGGGCAGACCTCACACTGTTTCCAATGAACCTCTCAATCCCTGAGCTTGCAAAACTAAAATAGTGTCACCTTTTGAAAAACGGACTCTGTGAGCTCAGCATGGTGGTGTGAAAGAAGTTACAATACAGCGGCATCCTACACAGGCGGACCCCCTCCCAGTGGACCGTTTTTTGATATGGCCAACCAACCATCACTGGGTTGCTTTGTGGGCAGAAGTTTATCATCCTGGACAACCAAGAGGCCTTTTTGCTGTTAGGTGAATATTCGAATTGTAAGGTGGCGAATCTATGAAGTGCAAATTAATAAACAACGGAAACAATGCAAATGTACGGCTCATCTTAGAGCTCTAGAGTTCACAAGGCCATAATGGGCTTCACGGATGTCAGCAAGGCGGCAGTCCCTTCTGGACACTCCAGGGCCAAACATGTTTTCTTGTCCTTTACAGCTTAGGAAGGTTGATCACATTCTTTGGCTTGTGGACCCTTTCCCCTTCAAAGCCAACAGTGACCCAGTGAGTCCCGCCACCGCAAATGTCACCTCATTCAAATGCTGAGTCTGCCCTCCACATTCACATTTAAGGATTCTTATGATCACGCGGGTCCACCTGGACCAAAGCCAGGATAATCCTCTTACTTTAAGGTCCGCTCATTAGCAGGCTTCATTGCCTCTGTGGCTTGAATTCTCCTTTGACATTTCAGGTGACATGGTCACACTTCTGGGAATGATGAGACAGACATCATTGTGGGAAGGGGCATTATTCTGCCCAGGACAGCAAGCACCTACTTCCTGTCATGTTACACATCTGAAACTGAAGCACACAGAGTTTATGAGATTGAGATTTAAGGGATAAAATTTAGAATGTACTCCGAAAACCGCATCATTCCGTTTCAAATCTATGCTCTTGTGTTCTGTTTATGTATATCTAATTCTCGAGTATTTCCAATGAGAATGTTGTTAAATGGAATCGTCTGTGTGCCTTTCGCAGAAACATCCTAAACGTAAAAACATCGAAATCTCATGTGTGTATTTTTAAACCTCAAAGCACATAACTATTAACACTTATTCATTTGCCAAGTAAATACAACAAGACAAGGCATGTCAAGGCACCACAATCCCTAAGGTGAAGCACATGGCATAGGAATAGGGAAACCATGATCTGAAGTAAGCTTGGCACCCAACGTGGGGCTTGAACTCATGACCCCAAGATCAAGAGTTGTGTGCTCTACCCAACAAGCCAGCCAGGCGCCCCCTGGAAACCATGATTCGATGAGACACGTGAAAACACATTGAATAAAAATTAACTACCAATGTCTTAACCAAGAAATATGTCCATTGATGTGTTCTACTATCTAGTTTTCTCTCTTTCTCTTTTCAAAACGTGGGCTGGACTATCTCATCCACTTCCTTTCAAAATCAGCACATATCAAAGGATGACTTCATTCAGTGTTTCGGTGGTTGTGCTTGTTTTAATCAGCTTAGAAAAGGTTACTGAGGAGTACTTTTCTCTGTTTTTCATAATCTGAAGATGATTTTAAGTAATTCTGTTCATCTTGTTTTAGAAATCTATACAGAAAATTAATGTTCCAAGTCTTTAACCAATGCATCTGCACAAAAAGAAGTTGTTTTTTTTTCTTTTTTTTCTTTTTTTTTAAAGCAACTCTAAGACGGAACAAAGTTTGATTTGCTGAAATATGTCAAGGACAAAATTTGAAAGCACTCATCAATTAAGATAAAATGTCAATGGAGCTATTATACTCATGAATATTTATGAGGTGAATGACAAAGCATCCAGATATATTTGAAATGTACTTACAAAAATGTGTTTTAAAATGCAAAGGTTTTGGGGGCGCCTGGGTAGCGCAGTTGTTAAGCGTCTGCCTTCGGCTCAGGGCGTTATCCCGGCGTTCTGGGATCGAGTCCCCTACATAGGGCTCCTCCGCTGGGAGCCTGCTCCTTCCTCTCCCACTCCCCCTGCTGTGTTCCCTCTCTCGCTGGCTGTCTCTCTGTCACATAAATAAATAAAATCTTTAAAAAATAAAATAAAATGCAAAGGTTTTGTTTGGGGAAACTTTGACACACTTTCCCAGTCTTTGACAGAAGAAGTCAAAAGAAATCAATCAATGAAAATGTGGAGAATATGTACAATGTGATCAATAATGTTGGTTAATAGATCTAAATTAAACTGAATCCTAGAACCAGAGAATGCTCTTTCTGTTTTGGTAAGAGGTACGCACGTTGATTCAATGAAAGGATCATATGTTAGGTAATAAAGAGAATTATATTAACTTGAAATAAACAATTCTGAAAATATTGTTTGATTGGAACACACACACACAATTTGCTAACAATATGGTAATAACAGTACTCTTGTCATCTCAACAGCAGCAGCAAACCATGGGATTAGACAGACTCCTTCACCCAAAAAAAAGAATTGAAACCCTCTCAGAGAGAACACCCATAACTCATCAAAATTTGCCCCCTCCACATATTCCCTATCATAGTAACTTCAGGTATTTTCTTCAAAACACTTATCTGAGATATCTTTTTTAAAAAAATAGCTTCAGGGATCGTGGGTGGCTCAGTCGGTTAAGTGTCTGTCTTTGGCTCAGGTCATGATCCCCGGGTCCTGGGACTGAGCCCCACATTTGGCTCCTTGCTCACTAGGGAGCCTGCTTCTTCCTCTGCCCCTCCCCCTCCCCCTGCTCATGCTCACGCTCTCTCTCTCAAATAAATAAGATCTTTAAAAAAAATAGCTTCTATTATTTCAAAGAATTCTAGGTTCGCAGTAAAGCTGAGCAGGAATCAAAGACTGCCCATACACCTGCTGGCCCCGCTCGTGCACGGCCTTCCCCACTATCAATATCTCACACAAGATGTTCAAATCCACAAACGTACATCAACACATCATTAGTACCCAGTGTCCATGCCTGACGTCAGGGTTCATTCTCAGTGCTTGCATCCTGTGGGTTTGGACAGGATGTTCAATGACGTGTTCCACCGTGACAGCATACAGAATAGTCACTCGGCTAAAAACCCTCTGTACTCTGCTTACTCATCCCCCCTCCGCCATCCCCTGGCAACCACTGATCTTTTTACTGTCTCCGTAGCTTTGCCTTTTCGAGAATGTCAGAGTTGGACTCACGCAGTATGTACCTTTTCAGACTGGTTTCTTTCCCTTACTGATAACGTTCTACAAGCTCCCTCCATGGCTTTCCATGGCCTGATAGCTCATTTCTTTCTAGCACTGAAGATGTTCTTATCTGGGTGTATCCATTCACCCACCAAAGAGCACCTTGGTTGCTTCCAAGTTTTCGCAACAATGTTATAAACATCCAGCCACAAATCGTGCAAGGAACCGAGATGCCCTTCAACAGATGACTGGATTAAGAAGCTGTGGTCCATATATACAATGGAATATTACTCAGCTATCAGAAAGAACAAATTCTCAACATTTGCTGCAACATGGACGGCACTGGAGGAGATAATGCTAAGTGAAATAAGTCAAGCAGAGAAAGACAATTATCATATGATTTCTCTCATCTATGGAACATAAGAACTAGGATGATCGGTAGGAGAAGAAAGGGATAAAGAAAGGGGGGGTACTCAGAAGGGGGAATGAAGCATGAGAGACTATGGACTATGAGAAACAAACTGAGGGCCTCAGAGGGGAGGGGGGTGGGGGAATGGGATAGACCGGTGATGGGTAGTAAGGAGGGCACGTATTGCATGGTGCACTGGGTGTTACACGCAACTAATGAATCATCGAACTTTACATGGGAAACCGGGGATGTACTGTATGGTGACTAACATAATATGATTAAAAAAAACATAAAAAAATAAATAAATGTTCTGTGGACATAACATTTCAACTCCTTTAGGTAAATAACAACCATCGCTGGATTATGGTAAAAGTCAGTTTAGTGTTTTAAGAAACTGCCAAACTGTCTTGCAAAGTGACTTTATCATTTTGTGTTCCCATAAGCAGTGTATGAGAGGTCCTTCTTTTCCACATCCTCACCAGAAATTAGTGTAAGCATTTTGCATTTTCACCATTCCGACATCTCTGTACTTCACTGTTATTCAAATTTGCAATTCCCTAATAACATAGGACACAGAACTCTCTTTTTCCAAGAATTCGCCATATGTATATCTTTATGCTGACATATCTGTTCACATATTTCGCCTATTTTTAAATTGAGTTGTTTATTTTCTTACTGTTGAGTGCTAAGACTTCTTTGTATTTTTGGATAACAACAGTCCTTCATCCGATGTGTCTTCTGCAAATATTTCTTCTAGCCTGTGGCTTGTCTTGCCATTGGTGGGATAGTATCTTTCATAGAGCAGACCTTTTAAATTTTAATGCACTGTGGCTATCCGTTATTTCTTTCATGGATTGGTGCTATATCTAAAATGTCATTGCCAAACCCCAGGTCACCTAGATTTTCTCCTGTGTTATTATCTAAATGTTTATGGTTTCACATTTTACATTTACATCTATGATGCACTTGAGTTAATTTTTTTAAAGCGTATAAGGTTTGCGATGCCCAGCTGGCTCAGTTGGTAGAGCATGCGACTCTTGATCTCGGGGTTGTGAGTTTGAACCCCACGTTGGGTGCGGAGATGACTTCAAAATATAATCTTAAAAAACATAAAAATTAAAGGCTATAAGGTCTATGATCTAGATTTAATTTTTTAAAGACTTTTTTTTTCAAAGATTTATTTATTTTAGAGCAAGAGGGAGTGCAGGTAGGGGCAGAAGGAGATGGAGAATCTCAAGCAAACTTGCAGCTGAGCACAGAACCCAACTTGGGGCTCAATATCATGATCCATGAGATCATGACCTGAGCTGGAACCAAGAGTGGGACTGAGCCACCCAGGCACCCCTTTATGAATTTTATTTTTAAGTAATCTCTCCACCCAACATGGGGCTCAAACTCACAACCCTGACATCAAGAGCCTCACGCTCTTTGACAGAGCCAGCTGAACATCCCTGGATTTAATTTTTTGCATGCGGAGGTCCAACTGTGCCAGCGCCATTTGTTGAAAAGATGATCTCCTCTCCATTGTATTTCCTTTGTTCCTTTGTCAAAGATCAGTTAACTATGTGTGTGTGTGTGGGTCTCCTTCTCAGCTGCCTGATCCGTTCCATTTGTCCGTTTGTCTATTCCTTGGCTAATGCCACACTGTCTTGATGATGAACTATCTTTTTATTCATGTGCTTACTTATATATTGGCTCTTCCCTCAATCTTCACTGTCTTATTCAACAACACATCAATAAATAAATGTTTTGAAATACATACATTGGATAAGTTGGGTTAAAGAGGAAAAGAAAATGTCAACTACATTCATCCATTCATCTCATTTTTTTAAAGATTTTATTTATTTATTAGACAGAGATAGAGACAGCCAGCGAGAGAGGGAACACAAGCAGAGGGAGTGGGAGAGGAAGACACAGGCTCATAGCGGAGGAGCCTGACGTGGGGCTCGATCCCATAACGCCAGGATCACGCCCTGAGCCAAAGGCAGACGCTTAACCGCTGTGCCACCCAGGCACCCCCATTCATCTCATTTAGAAGCATAATGTAACTGGGACAAGACGGAGAGGCGGGACAGCGGCCATTGATGCTGCTGGTGACCAGAAATAGCTGAATACTGAAGCGTATGGGCTTTGGTCAAAGGTGTACTTAGAGGCAAATTCATACTCATAAAAGTTTCCCGCAGTGAGCTAACAAGCAAAACCAACAATACATTCACAAGTCACTCAACTTAATTACTTAGAGAAGGGAAAAGAAAAGTGAACAACCCTGAAACAGCACAGCTAACTAAATATAGATTAAAATGGCAACTAATGAGTTGGGAAAAATGTGAATCTACAAAAGAAAAAAAAAATAATGGGCAAACTAACAGAAAGAGGACAGTTGAAGATATAACCTATTTTTTCTGCCCTTGACAGATGAAAAGGCAAAAATAAATAAGGAAAATGGATAGTTATATAAGATTGAATTAACTGCTACATGTCAAACAGTGTGGCAGGTCAATTTATTAAATAGCCGATTTTTCGCAATTTAATTCACCTAATGCCACCTTATTAAAAGCCAATTCTTCTAAAGCAATTGATTACTTTTGAACATACTCAATTTTTTTAAAATATTTTATTTATTTATTTGACAGAGATAGAGACAGCCAGCAAGAGAGGGAACACAAGCAGGGGGAGTGGGAGAGGAAAGAAGCAGGCTCATAGCGGAGGAGCCTGATGTGGGGCTCGATCCCATAATGCCAGGATCACGCCCTGAGCTGAAGGCAGACGCTTAACGACTGCGCCACCCAGGTGCCCCTGAACATACTGAGTTCATCAAATTTCCCAAAAACAGTTTTAAGGAAAATTCATCCTAAATACAGTAAATAAATTTGAATTAATTAATTTGAATTAATTTTTCCCATTAATTCCTTCTCAGTGAGGGTTGTTTATCTGAACCACAGAATATAAACTGGGATTTTAACAATCATTTTCTTAAATCTAGTATGGAAATAGGTGCACAGAAGAAAAGTTATTACCGGGATCCCTGGCTGGCTCAGTCTATGGAGTGTATGATTCTTGACTTCAGGGTTGTAGGTTTGAGCCCCATGTTGGGTGGAGAGATTATTTACACATAGAATCTTAAAAAAAAAAAAAGTCATTACCCTTAGGGCCTAATTCTCTCAAAGAATCTGGGGTGAAAAGGGCTGTATGGACTCACTTTTCATGCATTTACCGTTTAACCCCACTGTATACAAATGAAGTCACAGTAAAGCAACAGAATGTTCTTGACTCTGAAAATGCAGTGTTATAACATGGTCAAGCATTGTTTGTCATGTCAACTATTGCATTTGCAGGAGAGTTATTTATTTAAAACCTTTCCAGTACGTTTATCTAACAATTGCACTTCGAGGGAATGTAAACATTGTCAGATAAATATACAAGATGCATATTGAGAAATTTAGAAATAATCTGATTATAATCATAAAAAAACCCCTTGAAACCAGCTAACATATAACAAGAGATGCTTATAAAACAGCTATTGACATGATGCATATTTAATAAGATGGAAACCACTCACCTTCACGATCGCGTCATCATCCCTGGGGGCAGGTGTGACTATCTTTGCTTCCCACAGAAGGTTCGGGAAGAGGAAGCCTTTCACAGTGGATAAGAAATGTGCTTGTTGTTACAAAGTGAGAAGCTGAGAGTTTGAATTCCAGGCTGCGTAACGGCATCTCCGACTTTAATCACTTTCTCTACTATTAAACTGAGAAGAAGCAAGCAGAGCACATGATTAAGACGATATATGAGGCCAACTGAAATATATGTAGGCAGCCAGCCTCTGCCCACAAAAGCACAGGAAACATCTTTGCACAGAGCTATCAGAGGTCCCAGGGGCTTTCTGTCTGAGGACTGGTTCTCCCTCCATTTTCTTACGTGTGCAGTCTAAATTTTCTAACGTGTGCAGTCTAAATTTTCTACTATACACATGTTTGTTTATATATTTTTTTCATAAAAAGAAAACAATGACTACCAATTAGCCCCAGAAAATTAGTCTTTGATTTAATTAGTAAAAGAGACAAAACTCTGTAAAAGATGATGAAAAGGCAGGAGGCAGGGGAATAAAAGGACAGAAGAAGGAAATCAACAACACTAGACATGAGAAACAGAATATTGAGGATGCCCAGAAAAGAAATTAATGATTTATTAGGCAATGTCGTGTACAAATCTGTGCAGATACATTAGAAAACTTCAGAGAAGTTGGGAATAATCCTTGGAAAATATAAATCACCGAAATTAAATCAAACATTCTAGAGGAACTTGGAAATCTCTGCAAATCAATAAAAGTAAGAGAGGAAAAGAAAGCAAAAAGGAAAAACAAAAATCGGGAAATGATACTCAAGATTCTGGGGTCACATAGATTTACTGATGAGTTTATTCAAGGTTAAACAAAAAATATCATTCCTTCACACACACATGGGATGGGAATCCATTGTATTATCACATGCTTGCATGATTCTGAAGGGAATACGTGAAGAATATGGGGCAGGGGGAGTACAGTACACATCAGTACATTCAGCTCTCAGAAACATCCTTTTAAATTTTTTGCAGAAAGCTAAAATGTCCAAGAGCTACACTGGAGCCCCTCTGGTTAGGGAGAGGGAGAGAAGAGCAGGGGAGAGAAGGCAGGATAGTCCGCGGACCTCAGCTCCCGTTCTCACTGCTTGGCAAAACCCCAGTCCTCGTTGAATGCACCTCATTGTGCATCTACCCCTCCACTTGTGCAGGTGAACAGAGCTGGAGAAAAATGTGCAACCTAGCACAACGGGGTCTTTAAACACAGGATCAAGAACCTCTAGGGGGCTTTCCTGAGTTCATCCACGTACCACATACCCAGAATGCTCTCATCAAAATCGGTTTCCTGCTAGAACCATCCGGGTGGTTTCAAAGAACGCTGATGTTTGGATCTCATCCCCAAATATTCTGATGGAACTGGCCTTGTGTGTGGCCTGGACATGCAGACTTTAAAAATCTTCCCTGTTGGACCCAATGTGCAAATATGAAAACAAGTGGCTTAAAACTCACCAAGAGATCAGGGCGCCTGGGGGCTCAGTTGTTTAAACATCTGATTCTTGACTTCGGCTGAGGCCCTGATCTCAGGGTCATGAGATTGAGCCCCATGTTGGGCTCTGTGCTGGGCATGGAGCCTGCTTGGGATTCTCTCTCTCTGCCCTGCCCCTCCCCTCTTTCTATCTCTCAAATAAATAAATTAAATCTTAAAGAAAGGAAGAAAGAAAGAGAGAGAGACAGAAAGAGAGAAAGAAAGAAAGAAATCTGTATGTCAGTGTGCACTTCTCCAAGACTTCTGCGGTCCTCCCTCCCTTCTCTGTCATTATGAGGTGGTCACACTGAACTATACCCATCAAATCAGCAGATGGTAATGACTCTGCTATCAAACCTCACCCCCGCCAAATGGAACAGAAAAAATAATCTTCTTTCCCCCATTTCCTTTTACAGGAACTGCCCAGTTTCTCTCTCCTGATGGTAAAACTCCTTGGAGAACATTTGGTTGATAATGACATCTTCGGATGTCCACCTTATGATTTTCGAGGTCAGCAGTGACCTCCAAGCTGCCGCACGTAATGCCAAACCCAGTCCTCAGCCGCCTGGACTCACTACATCATTTAAAAAATATTAATTCCAGCTAGTTAGGATACAATGTTATATTAGTCTCAGGTGCACAACAGAGTGATGCAACACTTCCATCCATCACCCGGTGCTCATCACAAGTGTCCTCCTTTGTCCCCATCACCACCTTCACCCATCCCCCCAATCCATGAGATCTCGGTGGGAGCTTGTGTCGACAAGCAAGTAGAAATATCTGAAGACCAGTATGGTTGTGTCAAATTTGACACAATCCTTACGGTCTCCACCTTGGAAACCTTTCCTCATGTGGGCACCTTGCTTTCCTGTTCTGTCCCTGCATACCTGTTTGTTTCCAAGCTCCATTGTCTGTTTCCTTTGGGTACACAACCATACTGGTCTTCAGATATTTCTACTTGCTTGTCGACACGAGCTCCCACCAAGATCTCATGGAGCAGGATGCCGTGAAAGTTCTCCTCTCTGCCCATAACCTGCCCAAATACCCTTCTAAGGGCTGGGCAATGTCCTCACAGGGTTCTTTGTCAGATAGCCGCATGGCTTCCGTCCTCATGACCTCCCAGGTGTCTGAGAGAGGACCTTCTCCAGCACCTAATGAAGAAGGCAGTTATATTTTTCACCAAGTGTCTCTCAATATATTTTAAAGATTTATTTATTTATTTATTTTAGAGAGAGAGTGTGCACGGTTGGGAGGAAAAAAAGCAAGAAAGGGTCTTAAGCAGACAATCTGCTGAGTGCATACTCCTATGGGAAGCTCGATGCCATGACCCTGAGATCATGACCTGAGCTGAAATCAAGAGTCAGTTGCTTAACCAACTGCACCACCCAGGGGCCCCACTATTTCTCAATATTTTAAATTTATATCAAGAAAACAAAAAGCATTATTGGCAATATCAGGTGCATTTTAAAAATGGGGAGAGAGGTGCCTGAGTGACTGAGTTGGTTAAGCGTCTGACTCTTGATTTCTGCTTAGGTCTTGTCATGAGTTCAGCCCCACATTGGGCTCCAAGCAGGACATGGAGCCTACTTTAAAAAAAGGGGGGGGGGCGGGAGGGGGAGACAAACATCTTGCCAGATACCGAGGTAAATCTTTTAGAACAGTGCCTTCCAAACATTAATGTGCATATGAAACACTGGGGAATCATGTCAAAATGCAAATTCAGATTCAGAAGCTCTGCAGGGAGGACCAAGGGTGTGCCTTTCATAGAGGCTCCCAGGTGTTGGCCAGAGTGCAGCAGGCTGTGGGCCACGAGCTAAATAGACAGTCCTTAGAAGACTTTGTCTGGCCTTTAGAAATATTGGCACATATAAAACTGTAGAAAAAAGAAAAAGAAATCATTTTGTGTTCTTCCTACCCCTGATGTGTCATGGCAACATGTTGGTCTGTCTGTGTTCTCTTCCTCTGTAGAGACAGCACTTCTCTTCCCTACACTGATTCAGTAAAACGAAATGATTACGCATATACAAGCAGCGTATGGGATGCTGAGGGTATACAAATACGTGGAAACCCAGTACGTCTGGTCAGTGAGGCATCCGTTCGCATGAATGTGAAGGCACAAAGGACAGACCAAAGGTAACAATTTCGTTTCAGCGGCTAAGCTGGGGACACACACACAACTCCATGTCAACACGTAGACTTTGTTTNTTACTAGCATACACACAGGCATACAGATAAAGCCCTTTACTATTTATTTGTATACTTTCCTTTTTTTTTTTTTTAAAGATTTTATTTATTTATTCGACAGAGACAGACAGCCAGCGAGAGAGGGAACAGAAGCAGGGGGATGGGAGAGGAAGAAGCAGGCTCACAGCAGAAGAGCCTGATGTGGGGCTCGATCCCATAACGGGGTCACGCCCTGAGCCGAAGGCAGACGCCTAACCGCTGTGCCACCCAGGCGCCCCGCTCAGCATTCCCTTCTGCACATTAAAGACCAGAAGATTATTACCGACAGCTCACGATCAACTCAAAGAACTTGCACATAATTTCTCTGGAACATTCAGAAACGATTTCTATCACTGACACTTCATCTGCATAATGTGTAATTATAGGGCAAAGACAGAGAAATAGTAACCCATCAGTGATATCTCAAGAAAAGTTATTTTGGGAAATTCGGTCTGAGTGAACACATGCACATCTTGTGGCATTTGGTTTGGTTTCCATTATGAAAGCAATTGTATTCTGCGGATAGACACGATCACTTCCACTCCGACAAGCATCTTATTAAAATGGCATTATATTTTTGTATAAAATTGGCTGTTTTGAGAATTGAAAAAGGAACTAATTCATTTCTGTGTTCATAAAAGCAGTCTGTGAACAACGGCTTGTGTCAGTGTAGTTTAGTGTTTTTATATTTTGTGCAGACAGAGTTTGCATGTCGTAGAGAAAGGATGAACCCTCTCCCCTTATAATACAAGGAGGCTAGTCATTTGTCCATTGACTTATTCATGATATAATCAAATGATTACGATACATTTCCTACCTTGGAGGATCTCAGCTCAGGAAGGAAAACATGTATGTGGATGAATATTAGTTCCTGAGGGCCTGGGAGAGAGAATGGAAACAGAGCATTGTGGGCAGAGGAGGGAAAACAGATCGACCAGACTTGCGTGAATGGAATGTTGCTTTTTATAAGTCTTGAAGGATTAAAAACTTAAAAAATGTATTCTATGTTTTTCATTCCCTCGGGGTGAGTAAAGGAAGTTAGCGTTAGGTGGCACAGAATGTGAAAAAGCTTGGGGACGGCTTCTGCATAGCCAAGATGGAGACAGCGGGATGGGATGGAACAGATGGAAGGTGAGAAAGATTACAGCCAGATTTGGACAGGCTTTGTTCCTCAAAGGAGGACTTTGGCTAGAATGAAGAGACACGGCGTTGCTCGGTGGCACCAAAATTTAGAAGGTACAAAATTTTTAAAGGTTATGCAAATGAAACTATTACATTGACATAGGACAAAGTATGCATATCTTTGGCAGTAATAGAAAAACATCTGAGTTTTGAGTCTGTTTCACGGTCAGTGAAGAGTCTGCTTGACCATCAGATGGCCCTAAAAGTGATTACACTGATCAGTGGGCCATTTCATAACATGCGCACAGTTTGGGTGCTTGCGACAGAAAGGCCAGGAGTTGGAAATTGAGGGTGTTTGTGGAGAGCAGGGGGTGTGCCAACCTTTTTATGTTGTAAAAGTGTTCAAAGGCGTATTAAAGGTATATATGTGTGTATATATGAAACAAACTTATCTTGCTTGTGCTATACTTAAAACCAGTAATCCTTCATATCGCCCTTCCCCATCTCTGGAACTCCAGAAGTGAGCATTTTTAACTCCTTTTCCTATTTTTTTTTTCAAGCAAGGATGTGCCATTTTTTATTTTTCAGCTTTAGAGATTACCCACATGTTATTCACTGATTTCTGTCTCTTACCATTTCTACCCTAACACGTCTCCTACCGCCAACCCCATATAACAATCATAATTTTTGGCTAAATCAAAAGGCTTTGTTTATATTATTAAAGCTATATACCTATTATTCAGAGCCAAACCATATAATGCATAATGAAACAGTCTCCTTTTGTACAACTCTTTAGTTTTCCCCCGGAGTAGTAATTGCCTGTTATTTGCTTATTTTTATTTATCTATTATTGAGCTATCACCAACGTCTAGGACAGAAGCATACATCTGTTCTCAAAAATATTTAAACAAGGGACACCTGGCTGAGTCAGTTGGTTAAGCATCTGCCTTCGGCTCGGGTCATGATCCCAGGGTCCTGGGATCGAGTCCCGCATCAGGCTCCCTGCTCAGTGGGGAGCCTGCTTCTCCCTCTGCCTGCTGGTCCTCCTATTTGTCCTCTCTCCCTCACAAATAAATTTTAAAAATCTTCAAAAAAATTATTCCAACGAATCTGTGTTATTTTGGACTGGTCTCCAGACATGCTATGTAGCTTCCACACTTGATGTCACCATCGGAATTTCTTTGTTTTATCTCTTGTCTTGGCATTCCTGTGTCTTTACCCTCAACATTTTCTCTTTTGGTAAAGCACACACTTTAGTACTTAACTCACAAAAGAAGGTACGTTATTGGGACTTTGAAAATCTGCAAATATTTCCCTTGGATTTTCCAAGTCATTGCAAAATTGCACATCAATATGATTACTGATTGTTCTTATGTCATGGTGGAGTTCGTATACCTTGAAAATTGTGAATTAGGTTAAATTCTTCATTCAAAATTATAAATTATTAGTCCTTTTCATACTTGTCCACTAAGTGCTGACAGACAGAGCTCCCTTCTCAAGAAACTGACCAACCCTGAAGAAAGGAACTTCAGATGGTGTTTCAGCATTGGTCCTCTGGTGGAAGATCACGGTCTCTACTGAGTTATTCTGTTACAAAGTCCACCAATGGAAAACAGAATAGGACAGGTAAAATCATCCTTTAAAAAAATGTATCTGCTCTATTCCTTCTTTTGTTTCTAAAGCTGGATGCTTTGTGCGTTGATTTTAAGCCTTTTTTCTTTACAAACTTTACTAATAATTCAACACAGAAAAACAATGTCTGGGATCATCAACACTGCTCAAATTCTTTCTTGCTTCATTAGGACACTCTCTGGCCCCCATTTAACTTTTGAAGTCTCTAAGCAATGCTTGTGGGAACATTCTCTATAAAGAACATTCTCTCCTAAAACTTCTCCTTTTGTACTCAGATAGCTACATAGCTTCTGTAATATCTTCTGGGGAGCCATGTCCCTAAATCCATAAAGTATACTAGTCACGCCAGTTACGTTCTACTGAAGCAGATCATAGAGACGGGGACTCTCCCCCTAGAAAACAGCACTGCGGGGACTGCCAAGGGCTGACACCAACAGGCTCACAGGGGAGCTGCCCTGCTCACCTGTCTTTCTTTTCCTCCATGTCCCCAGCGAAAGGCAAGAATGGATTCCTGGAGTGCTGTGGGCCCTATCTTTTCCAAGGGTGTTAAGACTTTGGCATTCAATTTCTTCCTAAACTCTTAATTTTATCATTATTCTGAATTTGTCAAACATTGGAAAATATAGAGAGTGAGTCAAGATTTGATTGTTCAGATAATTTTGGGAGGTTAGATGAGCTTATGTCAGTATTTTAGGACCTGCACAAGAAAACCATAATAGAAGTTGACTGTGGGCTTCTAAGTACGGAATAGGTACTTGTCTAATACAAAAATGGTTTTAAAAATGGGAGCTCGTTGTGGACCCATATGATTCCTTTGTTCATCACTATTGTTGAAAGGTCTAGAAATATGATCCATATCGCTTTCAAGTCTCTTCATCTACACATCGGTGATGGGATAATCTCTGATTTGGGGAAAGCTTTTTCGCTTTAATAGCTTCTGCGATTCCTTTTAGCTCTTACTCTATCTGTGGAAAGTTTATTCCCTAAACAGTCCACACGGTTCAGGTTGTTAATACCTACAGAGAGCTCTTCTTTGCCAAAAGCAGATAAAACCCACTACAACAGTCTCGTGCATTGAGAAATAGTATTCTCACAAACGGTTACTCTTCCTGCAGTCAAATTGAACATGGGGGCAATGAATCACCAGACTTCTGACCCAGGAAAAGTTGTATAAATCAACAGTACTCTCTAAATAATATATGAGACTGGATACTCGATATGTTTCACGCTGAGGTCTAGGAGGAGGGGGACTTTGGGATAGCCGAGAAGAGATTAATGAGACTGTGTATGTTTCCTGCTCTGCGGGGAAATAACTCAATATTTGCCAGGAAGTCACTGATGGAAAACAGTAGACCCCACATTTAAGTCTGAGATATTTTGAGACCGTACTCAATAGAAATTAATTAAGTGCTACAATATCTATGATTAAATAAGTCTTTGGGGAAATGAGGAAACTCACTAAAAAAGGAACAGGAAGAAAAAGGAAGCCAATTCTAAGCAACAGCGGAAGAAACAACACAGACTAAGTTGTAAACACAGTTCATTCAAGGCATGGCAAATATACTTTATACCACATAGCCTTTATATTTCTCACCTCCTTATGTCACTAAGTTACTATTGTTGGGGCTTGTTTCTGTAAGGCATGATCCATGAGTCCTCAAATAGAGTGGGTTAGTCAGGGGAACCTCTGAGGCTGGTGGGAGAGGGGTCTTAGAAGAGGGAAGATGGTGGTGGGTGGGAATTAAGCAAAGAGAATGACAGAATATTTGGTAAGGGATGGAGAACAAAGTGGAGGCCATTCCTGTCTTTGGGATGCCAGGCAAATAGGAGAAACAGAGGCATTTCGGAAAGTCACTGCAGGGATGGATGTCTCCATTTAGGAACATGTGATTTCACTCAAAACACTCGTAAGTCAATGACAGGTGTAAGTCAAGCTTCCTGGAGAAAGTTGCATCTGCGATGATCCAGGGATTTGCAAAGGACTAAAGTGTGGTAGAGGGGAAAAAAAAAAAAAAAAGAAGAAGTTCCATATTGGGGAAGATGAGGATTAACTGGGATATGAAACAGTAGACAAGTGTCCACGCAGACAGGAAGAAAGGGAGGTGAGAGTGAAGACAGAACAGAAGACTGAACGGAAGAACACGTTCAAAGATCCTCACCTCTTAGCGTGTAGACCAACTTTAACCAAATACGACCCTTGGGTTCTCTGTGAACTAGATGTTCCCACATTCTCAGCAGCATCTCATCGGCCACACACCTTCCGGGTTGGGCACCCAAAGCTTGCACCACAGAGCCATATCTGCCTCTGATCCAGAACAGATGCGAAGAGCTTAGCAGCTGCCTGGTGATGAGCCAGGAGGGTGAGACGTCAGTGCAATTCCCACACGTCTCGAGTTTCGCTTATGTAAAAATGGGACGTTTTTATCATGCAAGGCCTAGATACCGGACCTCACAGCTCGTTTAGGAATACCTATTTTACGTCAAATTTTTATAAAATAGCATTGTTTGTATCCATCTAAAAAATTAGAAATTTCTCTTATAGAGAAATAAATATGGCCATGGTGTTCTGATTTCTTCATGGTCATGTTTCATGTTTTAAAATTTGATGCCAAAGACTGAATGTTTCTGTCCCCCTAGAATTCGAATTAGAACTCAGCCTGGATGGGATGATATTCGGAAGAGGACCTTTGAGGGGTGACTAGGTGATGAGCGTGTAGCTCTCATGAATGAGATTATTGACCTTATAAGGAGAACCCAGAGAGGGGATACATGGGGAAGAGTACAAACCAGGAAGCCAGGTCTCACCAGACACCTGCTCACGCCTTCATCTTGGACTTCCAGCCTTAGAACTGTGAGAATTAATGTCTGTTGTTTGTGAGCCACCCAGACCACAGTATTCTGGATGCAGGCAGTGGGTTTCGGTGTGTGATGGATTAGGATAGAAACAGAAAGAAGTGTAGACCAACCTTAGCTTTAGTGCGTGTTCCAAATGGATTTTATTTTCTCTCTACTTCTAAATCCGTACAGGAAAAGAAAAGCACAAATTCTAGCAAATGAAGCTAAATTAATTAAGTCCCCCAACGTTAAGCCTGTACAACATCTGTATCTTTGTAGGATTTCTTTCTTCATCTGTGTAAATCAGTGAGCCCCAACTGAACGGCACACAAGAAATGATACAAACAAAAGAGGAAACCGATCAAACACAGTTGGAAAAGATAGGAAGAGAAGGAATTTCACTAAAAACTGGCGGTTTGTGCCATTAGAATCTTTGAAACTCTGTCTTAAAACTCAGTCTATTATTGCTCAAAATTGTGTTCAAAATGATCACTTCTCTCATTGAATAAATATATTTGTCTACTTAAAGAAACTGGGAAATAATTTCTTGAGCTATGGAATCAATAGTGAAGTATGGATTCACAACAATAAAAACCCGATAAAACGATCACAGAATATCATCTCCGAGTTTAGTGATCCTGAAACCTGACCGTTGGTCCAGTCGACAAGGATACTGCAGCCTAATCTAACTGCACGTGATAAATTAAAAGTAGAAATGCACATTAGCCATCATTTTAACATTCCCGACTGCCGGTAAATCTACCTTAAAGATGTTCACCTTCAGCCTAATGATATATTTCTATGGATTCAAAATTCCTATGAGCATTAATGGAAACTTTGATCCTTTAATGAATGCAAAGGCAGAATGTTAGGACGAACTCTTAGATGATATATTTAATTTATTCCTAAAATTTAGAATACTGCTTGCTGTGACTATGCCAACAGGAGTAATTGGTTGCAATTAAAATAATGAGATATTCCAAATAATGATACATACAATACAAATGTGGAATGATATGTAATTTGTAATTCCCAGATAATTTTTATGCTGATATATTTCATTGTAATTATAATAATATTTTGAGCTAATATGAATACATTTTGTCGTATGGAATATATTCTGGAAGAATTATCTTTCAACATAGCTAATTTGAAAAGCATTCCACTAGACCTAAGAAAATAGCATATGCGTGTAATTTGGAAAAAGGAACTCTGGGAAGCCATTTGATGGTATCTACGCAGTTGAACACATGCTTAGCCTGTGACCCAGCATTTCCACTCTTGGATAAATATCCAAAGTAAACGGGTATGTGTGTTCACTGAAAGACACAGGCAAGAATGGTTATGATGCCACTTTGCAGTATTTTTTTTTAATTTCTCCTTTTTACGGCTTTTTTAAAAAGATTTATTTATTAGAGAGAAAGAGTGCATGCACAAGAATGAGGGAAAGAGAGCAGGAGCAGGGGCAGATGGAGAAGCAGACTCCCCGCTGAGCAGGGAGCCCTCCTAGGGGCTCAATGCCAGGACCCTGGGATCATGACCTGAGCCGAAGGCAGACGCTTAACCAACCGAGCCCCCCACAAGGCCCACTCTGCAGTATTTTTAAGCTACAGTCTTTTGAAAACAAAAGGAAGGCGCTGGCTGTCTGACCTGGTTCAGTCTGGAGACAGCAGTGATGATTTAGAAATTGGATACAGTCACCACATGGCAGAAATATTGCCTAATTATTACATGTGATTTAAGACAAGTTAGTTCATATCCTAGATAATAGGATACTTAATATTAGCTGGCTAATATTTATTGACTGCTGTGTGCAAAACTAAATTTATTAAGTGTCCGTGTGAATATTGCTCTCAGTACTTGATGTATATTAATACTCCTTTACTCCTGAAAACAACTTTACGAAATATTTTTTTGTGCTTTGTGTTTGAGAAGCTAAAAACAAGAGGCAAGTCACAGAAGGCATTTTAGGCTAAACTATGAGTTTCACTTCTGTTTTCACTGTGACTGGAAGCACTGGGTGGGGGAGGGGGGACTTGAGCAGGAGTGATAACTGATAACCAAATGTGGAATATTTGATTAATAATTCCTGGGTTGCACAAGAGGATGAGTGGGTCCTGGGTGGGAGAGCCCTACAAAGCTCTTACAACAGAAAAGATGAAAGATGGTGGCAGCCGGGGCTAAGGTGTCAGTGGTGGGCATGAAGGAAATTGGACAGGTTAGGTAATTAACTTTAAAATATTATTCAATAATCTCTCTATGCAACATGGGGCTCAGGCTCACACCCCCGAGATCAAGAGTCGCATGCTCTACTGACTGAGCCAGCCAGGTGCCCCTGGACTATAATTTAAAAATGGAGTAGACAGGCTTATAGGTATGGTCTATTAATGGGTGTGGTGAGACAGAAGGACAGGAACCAAATGTGTAAGCCTGAGTTCACCTGCTGTTTACTGAGACGGAGAAACTGGGAAAGACAGAGTATATGTTTATGAGCAATACAGAATCAGCAGCTTTATGTTGGATGTGTTAATTTTGAGTTCCATAAGGCACTTAGGTAGTTGGAGTTAGGATTTTAGGGATGAGGTCAGGGCTGCAGACCAGAATTGGGGGTTCATCTTGATAGGAAGGCAATATATGACCATGGGAATAGAGAACATTGCCTGTCGAGACAGAACAGCTGGAGGAAACATGGAGGGTCAGGGATGGAGTCTTGGGAGAGCCCACCATTTACAAGCAGGACAGAAGAGATAGTAAGGACAATAAGAAAAACTGACCAGGTGTGTGCTAGCATCAGAGATAAGGAGACGTATTTGCAACAGAAATTAATGGGGAAAAAAGGATTAAAACTTAAGGGCAATAGCCAAATAATTTTAAATACTTTTTATAAAGTTTCCCAGATTTAACTTAATAGCAATCAAAATGAGAACATTAAATATACATGCAAGTTTCTAATATTATATACTTTTATATATGTGAAAGGAAAGAATCTCAGGTATTTTTTTAAAAATTTGAAAAAAAATCTTTACCATGTGGCATGAGAAGTCTGGTTTTCCTGATAGCTGGTCCCAAGAGAGACCTAAGTTAAGAAATGAGTGTCTCTGTTTTCTGAAGCTGACAGACACAGAGCGAGGGCAGCGTCTTTCCTTAAATGTCACAACCACCATCTCTCTACCTTCCAACATCAGCTCCTGATAAACGATGGTACCTAATTACATGGCACGCTGATGTTTTGTTAACCGCGGTTTCCCAGGTGACTGTCTCAAACGAACGCCATATGGTAACTCGGCCATTTGTCAGCCCAGAGAGGGCAGAACACCACCTGCATGGCTCTTATGCCTTTGCGGAAGTATAATCTAGATCACCGGAATTTCCTACTAAATTGCCACCTTGGAACAAGAATGCTGTATTTAACAGCATTAGTTGTGTAAAAGAGGCGCTCCTTGGGGGAGAATTTCCGCTACAGATATAACAAACCTATCTTCTTTGTACACACCCAAAGCGAACATAGCTCTTCTCCCCCCCCCAACAGGGCAAGAGGAGTTTCTGGGGAAGACCATGGTAGCCAAACACCGTGGCCGGTGTCTGCAGAAGCAACAGCATTGGAGAGCAAGGCTCGCTTGCTTCTGATACACCGGACTCCCCGGGCTCAGTGGAGGCAGGCTGGCCTCAGTCCACGGCTAAGTGATGGGCTGTCACTTGCATGCCTCCACACCAAATAAAGGGGACCTTGCTGGTGGGGCAGCGTTCGCCCTGGGCCCACAGGCTTACTTAAGAGAAAGCCTTGTATCCAATCTCGATTCTTAGATGCATGCATTCTCCTGCCCTCCGTACCAAAAGCAAGGGCTGCACCTCATGTCCGATGCCCAGAAGTTTCCAGGGTTGCGTCTCTCAGAAAACCCGCACACTCTCGCTGTGTCCGGCCTGGGACAGAGCTCCTTTTTTTCTAGGCAGGTGTGGACACCTAGAGAGCGTGCTTCTCGCACAACCTGCAAGTCCACCACGCTCATATACTTTTGATTTTACAAAACAAGTTGGATTACTATTTAATTTTACTTTAGAAATCCTCAGAGGCAAAGAAGAAAGGAAAAGTAGGGTATAATGTCTTTACCTGAGGTGGTGATTTGTTCCTATCTCTCAAGATTCTGAATATTTTTCCTTTCATCCTCCTCTGCGACACCCCCTTCTCTCTCTCTCTGGTAAGTGTGATGGGGGAAGTACATAAGGGGGTGAAAATAGGGGTGTACATAGTTTTGTAGGTATATATGTACCTATCTTTCAAAATTTAATTCTCTATAGTGTTATAGCCTGTAGTTCTGAATAAATATTCTATTTTTGAACTTTACCCATGCATTGGAAACATAATTCTTAACAGCTGCATAATAATTTCTTATCACACAGGTGCCATGACTGACTTACCTCTTTTACACTGGGCACTTGGATCCCTTTCATTTTCCAACATTGTGCTGGATATCCTTCTGCGGTGTGACTGTGATCGCACGTGCGGTTTAGCCACAGCCCCCGATGTGCGTTTGTAGAAGGGACGTTCTTAGCTTCATGACTACACGCAAGGAGATAGCCAGAAAACCGTAAGATGTTGACATTATCCTAGTCATCATGACCAAGACTGAATAATGAATCAGACAGACTGGTGCCCAAATCAGATATATTACGTAGCTTGGGTCCAAATGTGTGTTTTCGACAGGTTTGCATGATCATTTCACAGTAATATCTACTCTAAAAAAAACCAGCTTCAAGAACTCTGATCTTCTCGACCCAGTATAGATGGCAGCAATCAGGATGACAATTGTCTATGATGAAGGGAAACACTTAGTGCATGAGAAAATGACAGGGTTTGTTTAGAAGTTGGGAAGATGAGATATTCAGATTTAGTGACCTGGCAGGTCTGATGGCTACAAGCTATTTCTGAGTCATCTATGAAAAGTGGAGGAACATCCGTCCCTTCCAACTCATTAAGCAAGCTAAGCCTTCAACGATCAACTTTCACCATCCCAAATGGTTCAGGAGATTGTATTCACACTTAACGTTTTAACTTTTATTTCGCTTTTCTTCGTGGATGTAATAGGTCATCGGCCCATGTGATAGTATATTATGTAGATTTCTCCCTTTTGCTGAACCACCTGGAAAATACGGACCATGGCGGGATGCCCAAAGATGGCTTGAACCGTTAGCCTGCCTTATCTTAGAATTGTCCTCAATGTAACTGAGAAAAGGGTTTCCACACACCTCCAGAAACTCAAGACTCTTGGGAAAACGAGGCATACATAGCGTCAACGCAAGATAAGTCTGCTCATTCATCTGATGTCCATATCTGCTGACAACCAGACGGTTAGAACCCAACTCCTGGATGAAGACAAAGCACACAATAAAAACGTAAAGATGAATCAGGATGCACCCTATCAGAAAACTCTGAACAATTCGGTGTCCCTATGTACCCATATTCAGCAGCTTGAGAAGCTCGGGTTGAGAACGTAGGTCGACACTTGTTGAAAGATAAGCCCAAGAGAGATTCATTGGTCTAGTATTATCCTTCACTCATAAAACACACACATTTATTGGTAGAAACCTATTTCTCCCTTCTCTCACACCCCCTGCTGCATCCACCAAACTAAAATTCGAGGAATGTCTTATCGTGTGGGCTTTTATGACTGACAGTAGAGGAGATGAATAATAATTCATTTGCAAAATGGCAAAAACTCGACTCGAATAGCAATCTCTGTTATATTCTCTAGAGAAGGCAGGCATGTAGCATCCTACGGTCTCTCAATTAACATTCTTGAAGGTCCAGCAAGTGCGTATCTGTAACACCCCAACAAACTCCGTTGACTCAGAAAGACTTCTCACAGGTTTATGTCAAGCACCAACGACCTCAAGGGAAGCACTTTGCCTTTTTTTTTTCCTTTTCAGTCTCCAGACATTTCCACGCAGGAATATTTCCTTTGCAACCACAGACCTCAATCGAGCCACTGTTTTCAGAGTTTTCTCTCTCTGGTATTTGGTGAAGCAGTTTGCCACAAAGAAAGAACGGCAGAGTAGATTTTGAGTGTCTCCTTCTATCTTTTTTTTTATTTTTTAATTTATTTTTGTGACAGAGAGACAGCCAGCGAGAGAGGGAACACGGCAGGGGAGTGGGAGAGGAAGAACCAGGCTCCCAGCGGAGGAGCCCGATGTGGGACTCAATCCCATAACGCCGGGATCACGCCCTGAGCCGAAGGCAGACGCTGAATGACTGCGCTACCCAGGCGCCCCTTTCCTTCTATTTTTATATCCCCTACTGAGAGGCTGCATATGAAGCCTTAGTGGGTGATTCATTCCTGACAACTGCATACGATTGCAGGATGCCTTTCTTGCCTTCCTCCCAGGCTGCCCTTATCCAATCTGAGATTCTCTGACAGTGCCTGAGGATTCATGATGTTGGCCCAAAAACTGCCCTTGTCGGAATACAGCACACAAACAGGGTATTCTCCTCCACATCATCGTTTGAAAAAAAAAGTTTCTGGATTTATCAGCAGCACAATACGTCCATGTCCCTTTTGATACATTGAAAAAAGTCAAATTGGAAATGATTCATACCCCACGCTCCATTTGGGTGTGGCCGCTGGAGCCTACACAGCATTACCTTCAAGAACAATGTCAGGGAGATGTCCTTATGCAAAGCACATTTTACTCCCTATAAAAGACCCAACTCTATAAATGTCAGGAAACTGCCTTCTGGGAAGAGCCAATTAAAAAAAAAAGGCAAAATTTCTACAAATCTATGCCCCCACACGAGGCAATAGGGCATCATTTTACAGCAGCAGAATGCACGAAATAGAATACTGGAAAATGTGGAGCTGGGAATCGCAAATTGGAAATAAAACTGGGGACGTGAGCCCCTCCGGGAAGTGAGATGAGAAACTGCTCTAGAATGACACTGAGCAAAAAGGGGGGTGCCATTGAAACTTTACAAGCCATTCTTTGGAAGAGGAGTAGGAAGGATCGTCTTTATGGTTGGGGGAGAAAGAGCAGCGAGTGGCAAGGTCGGGATACAGAGCAGGCCGTCTGTACCTGACAGGTCATAGTTAAAGGATCGTGCTTGACAAAGAATCAAAGAAAGAGAAAAACCACTCTATTGTGCCACGTCAATAAAATTTTTGGATAAGAACTTTCAATTTCAGTCACCCTTTAAATCATGTTTAAATATTTAAACAAAGAAGCAAGTTGAGCCAAGTGTGCTAGGAAATATTCCCAAGGTACGCTTCCCCTTTACACAGCCCTCTGCCTTGTGCTGCTCGATAGTGACGCGTGAGGCCCACGGCATCCTGGGCCTGACCTTCCGAAATGCGGTGCTGATTCACCTTGGAATTAGCCACCTTGATACCCGCAGCAGTTTACAGCTGGGGCTTTAGAATGTGTTCAGTTGCGGCTACTTAGAGTTCTATTGGAAGAGCATTTCCGTAAACAATCTAGTAACATCCTACATCCTGTCCAAGAGCAAGAAACCCGTATCGTCTGTGTCCCATGAACGTGTTAGGAGGGAGACAGGTTGCTGTCCGGTGCACGAGAACAGACCTGTCTGAGGGACTGTGAGCGGCCCCTTGTGCCATCCTGCTTCTCCCAGAACGACCCTGCACACCCACTCCCGCCCACCTTTCACTCCGCAGAGGAGTGATCCTATCAGTCAACCCCTTTCGGGGGATTGCTACCGACCCTCCAGGGGTTCTCCGTCCCGATGCGAACAGGACCCACCTGCTCCGATGGCCCTCAGCTACATGACCCCGCTTCTCTCTGCCTCTCTGGGCCTCTCTCTCCTACAACTTTGCCTCCTTATGTTCATTGTGCTGTCGACACGCTGGACCTCTCCACAACCTCCACACGGTATCTCAGCACCCCGGACAGTGCTCGATCCTCCTCCTAGTACACATGCCCACTCTTTTCATGGTTGGTCCCTACTCAGTTCACCAGCTCAGGGGTCACATCCAGCAGCTGAAGTGGCCACACCTGCCCCCAGGTTACCATCCAGCCCATTGCTCTTTCATTTTGGGTATGAGCACTGCTCTAATCCAAAGTACTTCCTTACATTGTGTAACGTGATGTGTTCATTATGAACACCGTGCCTCATTTCAACCCTCACTGTCATTTGTCTTCCTGTTTGTGTACCCCCGTCGCCATCCATTCAAACGTCAGCTCCAGAAGCTGGATGGGTCTTCCCCACTCTTCTCTTTCTGGCACTTACAGTGGCTGTGCATCCAGTTGGTGTCTATTGAGTGAGGGCATGAATCCCTCCTGGAGGCCTTCGCCAAGCAGGTCTGTGAGGAGTGAGCAAGGCTGCATCGGTGCAGTGGACATCCTCAAGCTGTTCTGCTGCTAGGTCACCGTGGCCTCTGTGAGGTCAGAGGTCATTGTGATGCAGCTGCTGTGGCCAGTGGACCACGCCCCAGATCCTTCCCACTGGCCCCCACTAATTTGCCAGCAGTTCCTTCCCTATGCTAATGCCAGCATTTACTCACACACTCAGAAGCTGTGAGTGCCATTTCTTGAATACTGTCTGCCCAATTCCATTGAGAGATGACAGCCACCGTGTAGGTGAGATGCCAGCAGGAAGAGTGGCTCTCCGGGCATGATGTCCAGCAAAGGGGAGTGCCCAACACTGCACTGCTGAAAGCTGCTCTGAAGGACCAGGCCTGATGGTGCTCAGAGGACCTCCTGCTTCCTCTGTGGCGTTGGCAGCAGGCTGGTGTCCTTGGTGGGCAGGAGATAGCACTCCTGGTATGTGGTGGACAGTGTCTATGACAGACCGTGACAGAGTGTGTGTGTCAGAGCCAAAAAACCCTCTTTATTACTGATTGGAAAGACCTCACTAATAAACAACTGCTTCCCCAAAGAAAATGTGTATTTTCATTTCCACCGTAAATGATATCTACAACAGTAATAATGGCGGACGTCCGGCAAACACTCTCATGGGAAGGTCATAGGTGTTAATTCACCTGATTCTCATAGCACTCCATGCCTTAGGTATTTTCATTACTAGTGTTTCGTAGGTGGGACTGTTGAAGAACAAAATAGTGCATTTCCAATGCTGCATATGAACTTCTGAGATCTGGAAGCAAGTACCTTGCAGGACTGAGTTTACCGTGGACATTTGGGGATGTGGCCGCCATCTTCCTACAGTTAGTGAAGACCAGAAAGGGCACTGGACTTGGTTAGCACAAAGATAGCTCTGCCTTTCTTGGGACACGTCCCTCAGCCTCTCAGTTTTCCTATTGGGAAATGAGCCTGGGACCAGCCTCAGAGAACAGTGGGGGTTTTTTAATGAATAAAGGTACTTGAAGACATTTTAAACCCTAAGCGCTATATGAACATGACATAGTTAAGGTGCTCAGTCTGTAGATGGTTGTTGGACCATTTCCAACCAGGGCACTCATAGGACTCGGTGGATGAAGACCATGGAAGAGCATCTCAGCTTTAGGTCACTGTGATGGCTATCATGAAGAAGGCACCTAATGTGCTATTTTGAGATGATAAAAATGACACTGCATTTTAGGGCCGGCGGCTCCTGAATTCTGAGGGTCATTTCTATACACACAAGCCATGCCACCACACCTAACGGATACTGTGTATCACTGAAGTCCCTTCGGGTCATGCGAACGCGTTCTGTAAACTCACCCTGCACATGTTACCAAACACTTGGAAAATATCCTTGTTGGCCACTCGAGGAAAACTCCTCTTGGAAACCTTTCCAGCGTCTCCATTCCATCCTATGCCTCCTTGACTTCCTGGCATCTTTTCAGTCACTGTGACAGATCACCGCACCTTTGTTTAGCATTTTAAATGTTCCATGCTGAAACGCATCCTTTACACGTCCTCTTGGATCCTTCTACATTCGCCTTTGGTTTCACGGGATGGTTTTTCCTGCCCTCACCTCTGTAACTGGGGCCATCCTTGTCCATGCCGGCCTGGGAAGCTCACTTTCCCATCTGTACGAGCGCTTTCTTTTGAAGTATGATTAATTTTTACGACTTTTACCACCACCGGGGATGATCTTAGCAGAATGATACAGGTCAAAGTCTACAGCATTGCCTTCAGGTTTTCGGACCTCCCTGCTTAGAGCTGCCCACACATCGGCTTCCCTGATGCCCTCATAAACTTCTGGTGGCTCGGGGATCCCCTCCTGTACCACATTTAGAATTATCTTTTTTTTTTAAGATTTTTATTTATTTATTTGACAGAGATAGAGACAGCCAGCGAGAGAGGGAACACAAGCAGGGGGAGTGGGAGAGGAAGAAGCAGGCTCATAGCGGAGGAGCCTGATGTGGGGCTCGATCCCATAACGCCGGGATCATGCCCTGAGCCGAAGGCAGACGTTTAACCGCTATGCCACCCAGACGACCCTAGAATTTTCTTATTCCATGGCCAAATAGAGTGTTCAGGTAGCAAGAGCAAAATAAAACAAAATACAGCAAGGGATTATAATATTTACAATTTTACCAAGCACATTCTTGCCTAAATTTAAAGATGTGAATAACTTTCTTTTTCTTTTTTTTTAGGAGGTTATTTATTTATTTTAGAGTAAGAGAGCATGCACGGGGCCAGGGGTGGGAGGGAAGGGGGAGGACAGGGAAAGAATCTCAAGCAGACTCCACGCTGAACACGGAGCCTGATGCAGGGCTCGATCTCACGACCCTGAGATCGTGACCTGAGCCAAAACCAAGAGTTGGATGCTTCACCGATTGAGCCACCCGGAGGTCCCTGGAAGTGCATACGTTTCAAATAAGAGAAAGCGTGAGAGTGGGTAAATTTGAAACAAGAGAGCTGCTCAACTGGGAAACTGGGAAGGTTTTGTTGGGCTTCCACTCACTGGGTGATAGATACCAAATCATCTAGAGCTTGTCTCCTTCTATATACGGAGTAAAAGATTCTTGTCCAGCAGTATGTTCAAGGGATTACAGAGCATAAGACCAGATACCACAGGCTTTATCGAACCCAGTATTTCACAGAGGGCACCACCCTGTTTGATATATATTCTTGAAAGACTTCCAAACATTTCTCATTTTCCTCTGACTCCACTCCATGAACCATCCATGCATGCATCCCATTCAACACATTCACTCACTATCCTCCCTTTATCCAACAAATATTAAGTACGTATCTCCTTACGCCCATCCGGCACTGCGTTTCAGAACCAGCCTTGACCTCCCAGCACGAACTATTTAGAGGAGAGAATGACATTACATTCGGAAGTAAGAAGAAACCTGGAGGACACTGAGACAACCGGAATTATGCTTTACAGCCTCCAGTCCCGTCTACCTTCCCTCTGCACACACACCAAAGTTTTCAGTACGAAACGATTGTGCTTTTATCCATTATCGCCTTCCCTAGCTGAGAAGTATCATAGGGTAGAAACGGGCATAACCTGCACGTTGTGTACCCGCTTCTGGAAGGGTCTAGACTGCTGTTCCAGCTTGGTAAGTACACGTAGGGGCTGAAGACGCCACAGGATCCTTCCATGTACAAGTCTGCATTTAGCAGTTGACGTGGTTTTTCCCACAGTCATCCCGGACTTTGTGCTAAAAATATCAGGCTGAGGGTGTTTAATGCTTTGGTTACAAACCAGCCCCCTCGCCCCTTGGCCCAGGTACCCACTGCCTCCCGCTTTCCAAATCCACCCCCATCAGAAATTACCCTCTTCATCTTTACCAGTCCCTTCCCTACAACCCACTTCAGAATTCCTAGTCTCCTTCCAATTTCAATTCTAGAATACCCAGAGTACCTTCTTCATTTCAAACGCAATGAATCAGTAATAAAAGCAGATTTCATTAATTCACTCGCTGTATTCCTCTGGAGGGAAAGGCAGGTAATAAAAATCATGTTAGGATCGGTATATGATGTGTCCTTCTCTGCTCTAGGGTACCACGCTTTTATTTGATCGATGAGCCAAGGACTATACAAACAGATAAATAGTTAATAGAAATTAATTCTCTTGTTTGTAAAATGTTATTTTATTAAATTTTACTGGGTTTAAAAAACTCTACACTAAACCACAGGACTGTAAGACATTCTCCAGTGGATGTCTGCTGTATAGAAAGGGAATTAATGTATAAAATAATGGAAAACTAGGGGCGCCTGGGTGGCACAGCGGTTAAACGTCTGCCTTCGGCTCAGGACGTGATCCCGGCGTTACGGGATCGAGCCCCACGTCAGGCTCCTCCGCTGTGAGCCTGCTTCTTCCTCTCCCACTCCCCGTGCTTGTGTTCCCTCTCTCGCTGGCTGTCTCTATCTCTGTCGAATAAAATAAATAAAATCTTTTTTAAAAAATCCTATATGCACAATGCTGTCACACACATTAAATATGGTTTTATTACAAATTGGTAAATATTCAATATAGCTATATTAAATATGGTGATATTCACAATAGGCATTAAAATGAATTAATGAAAATTGGCCAGATACCTTGCTTCAGGGCACAGGACAAATGTTTTCACAATAAGCAACCAGAATATAAGCCATTGGAGNAAGCAGGGGGAGTGGGAGAGGAAGAAGCAGGCTCATAGCGGAGGAGCCTGATGTGGGGCTCGATCCCGTAACGCCGGGATCATGCCCTGAGCCGAAGGCAGACGCTTAACCGCTGTGCCACCCAGGCGCCCCTAGTTTTCCATTATTTTAAACATTAATTCCCTTTCTATACAGCAGACATCCACTGGAGAATTATATATATATATATATTTATAGCAATGCTTCAGCATGCCTATTGGACAGCATATGAGGAAGTACCATAGATTATCTCTGGCTGGGCATTTGTAAACTGAGTCTGGACCAGAGAAACAGTAGGACAGAGTGCGCTGTAACGTATTCTCTAGACTGCTAAAACAGACGGCTTTATTCACAGGTCCTAATCTGAGTTATTGATGTTTACATAGGGAAGGAAGGAAGGAAGGAAGGAAGGAAGGAAGGGGAGGGAGGGAGGGAAGAAGGGAGAATGAAAGAGAGTTTGTCCATATGAAGAACTTCTACCTTTATCCAAAGCAACAAATACATTAAACATTTAATATACACGTTTTAACAGAACACTATGCTTGAACAATGATTAGGCAAAAACCTGTCTAGTTTGATGGTCATCAGGAGTAAAAAATAGAGAGAGAGAAATTCTTGAGACAAGTCATTACCTCATGTTCATTCTAAGTCTGCCGCCGCTGATAAGCCACCGTATAAGTTATGAAGTGACTTTTTCGATCGATCTCGGCCATGGTTTCATTTAGAACACAGTGCTGAACAGTAGGAGAGAGGGTGGTGGATTATTTAAGGAAAGCCAAATTAAAATCTGTCATGGTTGATGTCTATGGGGAGTACACAAAATACTCTTCATTTAAAAAAAAAAGGATTTTAGAATAAAATAATGAAATAATACTTTTAGAGATCACCTGGAATTGTGGCAAAAGCAAACTGGAGGTGTGGATTTCTGTTCTCCACTCAGATGTCTCCCTAGGGGATGTAGAAAGCAATGCTGTCCCTAAACTGTGCTCGTGAGGATGTCATCAATTTATTTTAACTGAGATATTTGGGAAGGTCTTGGCATATAGTAGGATCTCAATCCCCTTTGGTCCTTTCCCTTCATGGAAATGATTTATCAACATACAATNGAGGGAGGGAAGGAAGGAAGGAAGGAAGGAAGGGGAGGGAGGGAGGGAAGAAGGGAGAATGAAAGAGAGTTTGTCCATATGAAGAACTTCTACCTTTATCCAAAGCAACAAATACATTAAACATTTAATATACACGTTTTAACAGAACACTATGCTTGAACAATGATTAGGCAAAAACCTGTCTAGTTTGATGGTCATCAGGAGTAAAAAATAGAGAGAGAGAAATTCTTGAGACAAGTCATTACCTCATGTTCATTCTAAGTCTGCCGCCGCTGATAAGCCACCGTATAAGTTATGAAGTGACTTTTTCGATCGATCTCGGCCATGGTTTCATTTAGAACACAGTGCTGAACAGTAGGAGAGAGGGTGGTGGATTATTTAAGGAAAGCCAAATTAAAATCTGTCATGGTTGATGTCTATGGGGAGTACACAAAATACTCTTCATTTAAAAAAAAAAGGATTTTAGAATAAAATAATGAAATAATACTTTTAGAGATCACCTGGAATTGTGGCAAAAGCAAACTGGAGGTGTGGATTTCTGTTCTCCACTCAGATGTCTCCCTAGGGGATGTAGAAAGCAATGCTGTCCCTAAACTGTGCTCGTGAGGATGTCATCAATTTATTTTAACTGAGATATTTGGGAAGGTCTTGGCATATAGTAGGATCTCAATCCCCTTTGGTCCTTTCCCTTCATGGAAATGATTTATCAACATACAATGTATGTCTCTGACTCCCAAACTCTCGTCCATTGGGTTAGGACTCCAGGGGAGTTGGGGGGCTATATGGTTTGCATTTACCATCCCTTTGAGCCTCTGCTCCAGCGTGACTCTGGGCTGTTCATCCAACAAGCAGAACTTGGCTAGAACTTCTGACTGCACGCTCTACCATTCACATGTCAGAGTTCTTCCAGAGAGACAAGAACATGGGAGCGTGGAAAGGCCTAAAAAGTTCTCAACTGAAGTGACAAGGTCCAACATGACTCATGATCCCAAAGATACGTCCGTTGTGCCTATAAGCAAACCACCTTAGGCCAGAAACATGGAATCGGCAACCAGTCAGTAATGCTCAAAAGTTAAGGTGCCAGATTATCACGCCATATCATTGTTAATGATCAAAGTGGAACTGGGTCGCTGGAACCTGCCTTCTAAAGACGGTTCCCTGGTGATTCTGACACCTATGGCCTGAGGACACCATATTGAAAACCACCAAGTCTGCTAGCGGGCGATGTACAGAATCTCTGAACACCCAGAGACACGGGTGGTTCATAGCTCATGTTTCCACTGCGTGGCTTTAACTCACTCTCTGTTCTGTAGTAAACTAAATCCTTGTTACAACAGCAGCTAATATTGGTTAAAGACAAATGACTGATGCCTGCATATTGAGAGAAATTGCACAGAAAGGCACCATCTAGTAGAGAATGATATTTCCATTTTTATTTCTCCAGCCATAAATAGCATTATTCTGACTTTGCTTGTCTAAGCGTCTCATATGAACCTGCCCACACTCACTCTTACCCTGTACCATGTAACTCTAGTCTCTTCGTGGCATTTTATCCCATTTAAAGCAATAACCTTGTGAAATACATTTTTGCTTGATAATTTACTGCCTCTCACTCCAACGGAATGTACGTCCTCCAGTATTCCTAGGCTCTGGAGCAGTCTCTTAGACTGCAGAAGTGTTCGCTGAATACTGAAAAATGAAACTGCAGGGGGAAGGAGAGAAGGAAGGAGGGAAGGTGGCCAAGGAGGGTACTATTTGTAAAGTAATTGGTTTCTCTTATCTAGATTTTCTCTAGTGACCGATAGCATAAAGCACCTGAACTTCTGCAAAGCCGGGCTCCGCTCCCCTGTCAGAACCTTTATTTGGACGTTTTACTTTTACTGAAAGAGAAACATGTGTTACCTTAGCTACAATATTTTTTCTTAACTCCGAGGGCAGTTTTTATTACACATACCTGTGATTCTTCTGAGTTCATGTAGTTGTTGCTGTGGGTATGGCCTGACATTCTTGATGATGTACAAAGAAAATATATCCCTTAAAAATACTGTAAGCAATGACCCTAACTGACTCATAAGTTTTCTGAGCTGAACTTCCTATGCCCTGTGATGACACAGTTCCCAGAAAAATACATGTGTATATGTGATCAATCAATGAATTTCTTTTTTTTCCTAAAGATTTTGTTTATTTATTTGAATGAGAGAGCATAAACAGGGAGACGGGCAAAGGGAAAAGGAGAAGCAGACTCCCCGTTGAGCAGGGACACCGACATGGGGCTCAATCCCAGGACCCCAGGATCATGACCTGAGTCAAAGACAGACACCCAACCGACTAAGCCATTCAGGCGCCCGCAAACGATCCATTAGCTTATTCTTTCAAGGTTAAACGTTGCCGTCTCCATACACCCATATGTGACTCTCTTCTCCTTGGTGGAACAATCTTTTCCTAGCTTACACTCAACATCAAAGCCTGGGACTAGTGCTGGATTTCTCATGCCTGACATTCAGGTCACTCTCAATCCCCATCACTTGACCAAGCTCAACAGCTTCTCGCCCCCACAACCTCCGCGTACCCCGTGGACCTAGTGAAAGAAAGTCGATTCTCATTATGCAGCTGTTATGGTCTATAACGGAGCTGTCAATACTGAATTAGCAAATACTCAACCATGCCTGGGGGTCGGAACATCAAGTTAGGTTTCTGGGAGCCTTTCGGTCACATTTTTACCGGCTAATCAATACGTAACCTTGTTTTAAGTGTGTTTCTGTTTACAGACACCATATTTTAACAGATTATTTTGGTCATTTGCGTGGGACCCAAGGCCAACAACTCATGCTTCCAAGAAGCACTGGTCACTCGTGATTTTCTCCATAAGACACATCACAGCTTTCTTGCTCTTACACACACCAGGCAGCATGCTACCGCTCTGCCTGCAGGTCATTTTCAACAGTGACATCACTAACACAGGGCGCAGAAATGTGGGAAACTCGGCACTGAGCAGTCCCCGAAGACCACACTTGTTTGCAGCCCGAGAGCTGCAGCAAGAACGCAGAGTGTCACCTGGGTCAACCCCAATAGGACACATGCTTGAATTATTTACCGCTCTGTGCATGTCTGTCAATGATCCCAAAAGTCCTGGGAGTGTGGATTGGAGAGTTGCAAAGAGATTGCACCAAGTGGATGAATTTGCAAATACACAGTCCACGAATGAGGACGGGTGGCCGCCTCCGAACTGGTCTCCTTGCTTCTATTCTGGTCCAGCGACCACAGGACAGTTGACGTGATTAGTCGACAACACAGATTAATAATTATTAGACTCTTCTGCTTAATACCACTCAGCAGCTTCCCACTGCAGTCAAAATAATACAGTTCCAGCACCTTCCAGCAGCCTGAGACCCACCTGTAGCTTGCCCTTTCCTCCAGGGACCCACTCGTAGCTTGACCCTTTCTCCAAAAAATATTCCTTTCACTGCTTGGCCCTTGCTCCTTGCATTCTCACTGTGCTTCTCAAAGTGTCCCTCCACTATCTGCTTTGTCCCCTCACTGGTCCCTTGGGTGTCAGCAAAGCCAGCCAGCCACCTTTCAGCACAGGGCCACAGTGTAAATACCATTTTATCAGAGAATTCCCAGATACTGCATGTAAGGTCCCGGTTCATCTCCGCTCCTCCACCAGGCCCCGTGCTGCACGTGTCTTCACCGGGAGTGGCCTTACTCTGTGCTGGCCTGTGGTAATCTACGCCTACACGAATACAAGATCCCTGATCACGCAACCCAGGTCCTCCCTGGGGATGTGGACGGGGCAACGTTCTGCAGCTCTCAACACACACGTCGATCCTGAATCGGTTGCACAGCATGCCCGTGTCCTATTGTATGGCACTGATTTACGTCTCTGTCCCCATTTTCTCTCTCCTAATGTATAAGCTCCTGGCCAGCAGAAATGAGATGACTTCTGGTTTCACGCAAGGATGCTGACATGAAATCTTTCCCTCCTGCGCCAGGCAGGGTGACAGGGAGATGGGTAGGAACACTGCCAACATTTCAATAGCTATTGCACATTATTAGCTAAAAATACCTTTATGAAGTGGCCCCAGGTCTGGTGCATGTGTATTTCACTTTTGTTTTGCTCCCTCACAAGCCTCTGATACTTACCGGCTGAAACCTACAGCAACCGTTTCTTTTTTATTTTTCACCAATCTGCAATTGGAGCTGGTCTCAGGGGGTACAACTTGTCTCTGTTGCACGTGGGGACAGCTGGCTTGCTGGAAGGATAGCTGGAGGCTGTCATCAGTAATGGGACTCTCTCGTGTCTGGGGAAGATTGGCTGGGACCTCAGCTGAGCTGTTGGCAGGCACTCGCGTGTTACCTGTCCGTGTGGCTACCTGGCTTCCCCGAAGCATGGTGGCTGGGTCCCAGGGTGAGAACGCCACAAATCCTAGTTAGAAGCTGTTCTACCTCTGGGTACCTGGGCGTGGGAGACACAGGATATCGCTTCCGCCCTAGTGACATCACAGACTCAGGAGCGGGAGCGTTAGCCCCACCCTTTCAGGGAGGCTGTAACTCAAGATGGAACAAGACAGTTCCTTCCAGCGGGAGAAAGTGGTGTGACACTGGCTTCTTCTTCTTTTGATTCTCCATCCTGTTTGTGGTTCGTGCCCGTGTGTGTTGCTCATGCAGGCAACAGAGGCTAAGACAAAAAAATAACAGAATGGGGGCGCCTGGGTGGCTCAGCCGGTGAAGCATCTGCCTTCGGCTCAGGGCGTGATCTCGGGGTCCTGGGATCGAGTCCCCAGTCAGGCTCCCTGTTCAGTAGGGAGCTAACTTCTCCCTCTGCCTGCCGCTCCCCCGGCTTGTGGTCTCTCTCTCTCTCTGACAAATACATAAAATCTTTAGAAAAGAGTAACAGAATCTGGCCTCCTTTGAACGTAGGTGTTTTAGAGCAGAATAAGGGTAAAATGCAGTGCATTGCAGAATTTAATGTCAAAATGGAACAGAGCCCAACAGTAAGAAATGTGCCCCGGGGCGCCTGGGTGGCACAGCGGTTAAGCGTCTGCCTTCGGCTCAGGGCGTGATCCCGGCGTTACGGGATCGAGTCCCACATCAGTCTCCTCTGCTATGAGCCTGCTTCGTCCTCTCCCACTCCCCCTGCTTGTGTTCCCTCTCTTGCTGGCTGTCTCTATCTCTGTCGAATAAATAAATAAAATCTTTAAAAAAAAAAAAAAAGGAATGTGCCCCACGTCTGTGTTCTAGAAGAGCGTACCAGAACACTGGTTATGGTAAGCACCGACTCCTGAGTACTTTGATATTGAAATCTGTATCCACGAGCAGGAATCTTAGCAGTTTCAGGAACTCCCTGTTGCCCTTTTGCTGTTGACTCCCCAAGAGGAGAAGAGTGGAAAAGAGGACGCTTCCTCTTGCTCCCCTCTTAAGAAAAACCAATTGTTTTGAGCAAACAATTTTGTGTGGGGCTCATAACGCTCACCCTTTGACATTTATCTCCTTCTCCTTCCGTATTGCAAATAGCTTCAGGCAGCCTTTCCACGAACGAACGTCACGGACCTACTCCGTGTCACGATATGTATCAGGATTTGGAGATCCTGAGATATTTGTCCCAGTCTCTACCCGCAGGTGGTTCCTGGTGCAGTAGCGGAGGAAGACAACTCACTCAAATCTTATGGTCTACCTCTAAAGGAAGGGACAATTTTGTAAAACTCACGGCGAGATTAAGTACTCCGAAAGGTTCCTTCACAGAGGCTGAGCAAGGGCTACGAAATGTCAAAGGCTTCCTCAACATTAAAACAACCCAGCCAGAGCTGAAATTTACGGGAAGTTTCCAGAACATTCCCTCCTGAAGTGGGATCATTGCCATTATATGTGGATACAGAAATAGGCACGCATAGCACGCACCTACGAGCGAGTACAGAGCCATCAAATTCAACCAACACACGCTGACGTACGTCCATAAATACATAAAATGAATAAGAGGAAAAGAATGGCTAGAACGGATCCATATCCATTTCCATAGTATTTTCTTCTTGGGCACGAATGTACGACATCGGCAGGCAAGCATTTCAGTAGTCTGCTAAATGTGTGGCTGCATTTTCGTGGTTCTGCTTTGACAAACCATCCCCAAACTTCCGAATGAGCACCCATCTCACTTACTAATTGAATATTTTAACCTCTTCTTCCTCTGCAGAGCTGGTGTGTTGTTATATTTTCCATTTTTGCGCCTCGCTTTTCATGCATTGAAAGTGCTACAACAGCTGTTTATTTGGGAAGGTTCCATTATGGCCATAATAATCTCCAACTAATTGCACATCAAATATTTATTTCTTGCACGTTAAATTAATGAAGCACTTTCAACAAGAGAAAAATTGGATCAGGCTGGCAAACGGTGCCTATAAATTCACGAAAGAGTCCCAGTTCTTTTTTGGCAGGACGTCCTTAATACAGATGAACAATTTCTAAATGGAAAATGTTTCCATTATCTAGTTGTGACTTTTAAAATAGGCCAGCTTTCTTTATTAAAGTGCTTTTCTCGATTTTTCTTGATTTATTATTGCTTTCAGAAATGAAAAAAAAAACAACACCACAAGTTTCCTTCTATTGATTCTCAAATAAATTATTTGGTATCCTCTCAGCCTAGAATTTAACATGCTTCCCCCCCCTTTCTACTTTTGGTACTGTAAATGTTTTCAGTGGGCGGACTTTTATTTTTTATTTACTTTTTCAGCCTTATTGAGGTCTAGCTGACATACAGAAAATGGTACTTTTTTAACGTGTACACTGTGATGAGATTAGACATACACACACATCCACGGATTCAAACAACACAGTCAGGACGATGGACATCTCCGACACTTGCTCAAGTGTCCTTGTGTTCCCTGTATTGGTTTTTTTGTTTGTTTTGTGGTAAGAGCACCTTACATGATATTTACCGTCTTCACAGAATTTGAAGTTTGCCCTTATCACATATTGTTAACTCTAGGCATTATGTCACACGGCTGGTACTAGAGCTTATAGCTGAAATGTTATACTCACTGAAGCAAAACTCCCCATTTCCCCCTCCACCCAGCTCCTGGAAACCACCATTGTATTCTCTGCTCCTATGAGTCTGATTATTTAAGTAGAATCATGCAGTATTCTAATGCATTCTAATGCACTGTACACTCAGCACCACCCTGTCCTGGCTTATTTCCCTTGCAAAGACATTTCCCCAATGAACACAACACCAATAATTATCATGGAAACGCAGATTAAAACCACAGTGAGAAATCACCTCGCGCCCGTTAGGTTGGCAATTATTTAAAAAACAAAACAAAACACCACCACAAAGAAACAGAAGATAACAACTATTGGTGAGGATGAGATGTTGGAAACTCTGTAGACCGGTGGTGTAATGCTGGGAATGCAAAATGATGGGGTGCTTTGGAAAATGGCATGGGGGAGTCTCAAAAAATTGAAAATAGAACTACCATAGTATCCGGCAATCCCGTTTCTGGCTAAATATCGAAAAGAATTGAAATCACGATTCTTAAAGAGATATCTGCACCCCCATATTTATTGCAGAACTATTCACAGTAGCCAAGATATGGAAACAACCCAAGTGTCCGTCAACAGATAAATGGATATAGAGAATATATATATATATGTACAAGAGGGTATCATTCAGCCTCTAAAGGAAAGAGACAGATGGACCTGGAGGAGATTGCGCTATGTCAACTGGCGAACTTAAATCTTTGGTGACTAAAATTAGCAGTTGGCTAACAATTTATTCTGAAAACCACTTTTTACTTTCAAGTGACATCTTTCTTTTGATACAAACTCTGAAGGATTTCTGATACTATTTCCTTTTCGACCCATTGCTGGTGTATAGAGAATGACAAATTATGCCGGGGAAGAGTTTAGGGAAAAGAACTGCTCCAAACGGTTGGTCTGTGGACGCTAAGGATAATGCCTACTGATTTCTTTCATCAGAATAAATCATCTTACAACTTGACAACAGCACAACTGTGCAGAGTTGTTACCAAAATTATTGTATACGGTGCTCAGGAGAGAACACAGCTATAACGAAAATGTTCTGGCTGAAGGTTTTCCTCAACTAGTTACTGACTGTTAAGTTGCATGAGTCATTCGTTGTCCCTTTTTGCATAACTTTTTGGGTAGGGTTCTTGGCTTCCCTTACGTGTGAATGAAACATGGTTTGCATTTGTTTGCAGTAAGTAAGGTCCTTTTAAAGCCAGTTGAAAAGTTCTCACCAGGCTGTTTCCTTCAGTCACCAACCAGACCACATATGTCTGTATACGCGTGGCCCATGTGATGATTATGGAGCCTGACAAGTCCCACAATCTGCCATCTGCAAGCTGGAGATGCAGGACTGTTGATGGTTAGTTCCAGCCCAAGTCTGAAGAGCAGAGAACTGGGAAGCTGGTAGAGTTAAGTGCCAAACCAAGGACGAGAGAAGACTGACAGTCAACCCACACGGTCAGGGAGAAAGAGTGGACTCTCTTTTTCTCCAGCTATTTGTTCTGCTCCTGCCCTCAACAGAGGCCCCAGCCACCCTGGGGTGGGCTATCTGCTTTATTGACCCAACCAATGCCACTGCTAATCTCATCTAGAAACACCTTCACAGACACACCCAGAAATAATACATAACCAAATATCTGGGCACCCTGTGCCCCAATCAAGTTGCATGTAAAATGAACCACCACACGTCTTCAAGACTTACATCACATGCTCTCTGGTGGAAACCTATGCCTTCCCCCTCAACTTTCATTAGCATCTTTGCCTTCTTACAGATGCCAAAAGCCAGCTTCCTGCTCCCTCCTCACCCCCTGGTCATGCAACCCAAAAGACCTCCATACATTGCCAAGTATCTGCTGGGGGCACAGTCACCCTCTAGTCGAGCACCACTGACCGAGCTCAACCCCATTCCATGGGAACGTCCCTTTAGAGTCTTCCACCATTTCCTACCAGTGAGTTCCCTGAACTGAATTTAAGTGCTCTTCAAGCAATCTTGCATTATCAAAATGAACAACACACCCACAAGTGAGGATTATTCCATGAGCGAAAGACAGATATAAACTTCTTCCCGTTCCTCTCACACAATGTCCTGGTCTTTTTGGGGGGAAATCAGATATTATCGTCTAGGTGAGTGGCGTCCAAATTTGTATGCACGTTAGAGCCATCCCGTGATTTTTACACACACCAAAGGCCATGGGACACACCAGAGCATACAATCAAGATCTCCTGAGAGCAGCACACAGGCATCACTAAATTTTGACGTTCCCACGGTATTTCCAATGTGTAGACACATTTGGAAACCACCAGCCTAGATTTTTGTTCACTTAGAGCATGAATGTCATTAATTAGTCATCACATTTTTCTGTTGTCATCCTGAATCTACTACATAGAAGATTTCCACGTCATCGTAGGCATATAACATCACGCGTATTTTCCTCTATGTGTTTGGGCTACAAGTATCTAACTCATATGCTCATCACCAGCCTGAAAGGAGATGTCATACGGACCCCAAGATACAGTGAGTGGCGTCTAGAAGGCGATCACAAGACCCATTGCTACATAAGTATTTTTCCCATTTAATCTTTTTCGAACATTTCACGGACATGGAGCTCACTTCAATTATAAGCACAGTATCTATAATTGTCTAGTAAGCTGAACAAATAATTCAATTAGTGGCTCATCATCAGGAACAATTTTATATTCATTATCTTAATTGATATCTTCGTACACTGGCATATATTTTCAAGTTGTTTTTTTTTTTTTCTTTTTCAGGAAAGTTACCTCTATGGCATATACCATGAACCATAGCATGCCTGAGAATATTTCTTTTTTTTTTTCTTTTTAAGATTTTATTTATTTATTAGAGAGAGAGAACAAGAGCAGGGGGAGAAGGCAGAGGCAGAGGGAGAAGCAGACTCCCCACTGAGCAGGGAGCCCGACCAGGGGATCGATCCCAGGACCCTGGGATCATGACCTGAGCTGAAGGCAGACACTTCATCAACTGAGCCACGCAGGCGCCCCTGATAATATCTTTCTCTTGCCTTCCCAGGTGAGGGGAATCTTAGGTTGAATTTGTGGCTCACAGATACTAAGCCCTCGACATTCTGTAGATGTCACTTGACCTTTTTGCACCTGGTATTTCCGACAGCTTGGGACAAGGCCAGTGTTGCTAACGTCCTGTGTCACCTGCTTTGTTTGCCGGGATAGTTAAGGACGTTATTTCACTTTTCTTGGAATCATGATGGCATGGCATGTCTTGGCTCGGTTCCATTTTGATTAACTTTGCTTGAAACCCTAGTGAACCCATTCAAACCAGAATCATGTTGTTTCCTCACTATGGCGAGGGTTTCTTTTGTCACAAAGCTATTATTTCTGCCCCATGTGCTTTCAAATCACCTTCCAGAACACTAATTATAAGTTGATTCTTTACTTTGTCATTTGTAATTGTAATCTCTTTCTATTTAAATCTATTTTCCCTATTTTTCCGCAGTCTGGGAAAGTGTCCCACATTTGAACATGCCAGAAAATTGATTTTTGTGTGTGTGTTCCATTCTTTAATAATGTCAATGAAAATTTAAATTTGGTCATTGAGTTTTGAGTTTCTGGGGTTTTGTGTTTGTTTGGTCAGGTCTATGCTCATCTTGTCCTGTTCTCTTCTTACACTCCATGAATGCTTTTGCATCCTTGCAATCTGAAAGAATAAAGCCAGTCCCAATATTCTAATTATAAACTAATCCCAATTCCTTAGGAAGCTGGTTATGTATCACGAAGATGTAGAAACTTTTCTAAATGAATTTTCTGCTTGAAATGCTTACCCTTTTCAAAGTTAAGGGGCAGGTAAACCTAGAAATTTCTGTATCTTACATGAATTTCTCTGAAAAGCAGTTCCTTGCTGTGAACCATTTACACTTCTATAGATAACCCATACAGAATTAGAAAAACATTTTGAAGGACTATATTTGTCTCAGCCTTGAAATAGGTTTGATTCTTAGACCAGATTAGCCCATGCTGAGAGACAGAAGGCAGAGGGTTGAGTTCCGAGCAGGAACTTACCCAGGCAAAGAGCACGGAAAGCCCATTACCTCTCAGGACCTGTATCTTCCTTCTGAAAGTTAAGGATTCCATCAATAATTGGCATTGGATCAACATACCCAATGTAACCTTTCTTCCAAGCAGCTTACAAGGCTCAATGATTAAGCATAAGGCTTGCCTGAGGGGAAGGATGGTGACTCATGGAGACTCATGGGGGAAGAATAAGATTTTGCCCATCACTCCAAGAGATAGCAACGTGATTACTTCCAGAGTTTAAGGACCACGCAAGTCCTGTAGTGAAAGGGATGAACCATGGGGCACAGAGGCTAAAAAGGCAAGAAGTCACAGGAATAATACTATTTCAGGAAAACAGATAACAACTCCCATTCTGTGACTGCTCTAGACTTGAGACCCATTATTTTGCTTAACTGTCCTAATGCTTTCTCAAGGCGATGGGGAGGGAGGAGGCATTCAGAGCCCTGGTTGGGAAAGACAGATGTGACTATGACCATCCAAGGAACATGCTTGACAAGTTACTTAACCAGGAGGTCTCTCCATTCTTCTGTCCTCGGATGGGGTGACAAGAATGCCTATGGAGGGACGCTTGGGTCGGTGAAGCGTCTACCTTCAGCTCAGGTCATGATCCCAGGGTCCTGGGATCGAGTCCCGCATCGGGCTCCTCACTCAGCGGAGAGCCTGCTTCTCCCTCTGCCTGCTGCTCCCCCTACTTGTGCTGTCTCGCTAACAAATAAATAAATAAAATCTTAAAAAGAAGAAGAAGAATGCCTACAGAGCTTGGTTGTCATCCAGACGGAAAGAAGTAATGAAGGTTGGGCAGCTGACAGCGAGCTCAGCTGTCAGAAAGGACTCCGAGTATTGAACCATTTCGATGGCACAGATTCAGAAATTTCAGCGGAGGGGTAAATGACACACACAGCTTTATACACCAAGCACAGAGGAGAACCATAATGTGTTCTGGGCTCTTGAGCTAGGGGAAAGGAACAAAGAAAGAAATTTGTTTGGGGAGAAAATAAATAGCTGGATTTTGACAAAACCATCTGAGGCCTGGACTGTATTCCTTCTAGAAAATACAGCGTGTCCTCCATGGCCCCAGCCTTTCACGCTGGGCTCAAAAACTCCAAGAAGGGCTTGAGTTCTGCTTTCATCATTGACAACAAGGTAAGAGTGAATTATGCATCAACTAAACTGGATCCCCATTCCACAGCCCTCAACAGACCTGATCGGGTGGATTTAACTTGGAAACCATAAGGTTTCACGAGAGCAATGAGCCAAACCACCTGCTGCCCACCTACAACAGGAAGGAGAGTCTCTTCTTGCTTTCTTCCAGAGAATGAGCAGGCTGCTGCCTGTCACCCCCAAGGTGGCATGGGGGCTGCAAATGCTAAAAATGAGGCCATCATGACCTCACCTGGTCACTAGATGTAAGAGCAAGATGACCTCATCAGGACAGGCTGGAAAGCAGGCAGTGAAATGGGGCACTTCCTTTTCAAGTTCCCCTGTCATAGGGCATATGAAGTGCTCAGACCCACATTTTATTCCTCTTGCACTTTTCATGAGACTTTGAATCAAAACGAGCAGCTGGCGCAAACAGAGACACCGTGAACACAGACACAAAGACACAGCTCAGCTAACCAGGGAACCACCATCATCTGTGGTACGTATATACATTCAAGATTCATGTGTTCTGGGTGTGTTTGTTTTCCCCCCTTCCTGGAGGATTTTCCTTTTAAGGAAAGCTTTTGGGATGAAGGGGTGAGAGGCCACTAATTGCATACCTATGGGCAGTTTACAAATTTGAGGATTTGGTGCTTGCTGGAGTGGGAGAGTTTTGCAATGTCACAATAAAATGTATTTCCACTTGGTTTAAAACAGCTAGGTTTCCAAACTCCTTTGTGCACTCAAAATACAGAGCCAAGGGCCGCTGTCGTATGCTCTGACAACAGTTCTGATTCTAAAGTATCTGGGGGCTGGGGGCTTTGACTTCCATTGTGGCTGTCGGGGAAGGCTGGATCAAGATGGCCAAGTCCCCACGGGAGACCCATACAGAAAAAGGCACTTCTGATCCGATCAGACCTCTCAAGGGCCTGACATTCTGCTTAGCTCTCTATGTAGGTCCAGTGGTGGATCTTCACAGTTCACCCTGAAAGGCGGGCACTGACGCATCATTTCGACAGAGAAAGACACCGAGCCCCAAAGGCTGAGTTGATTCTCAAGGTTACAAGTGGGACAAGTAAAACCAGGTCTGTCTAATATGGAAATGGGACACTCTTGTATTTAGACACAGAGCTGGCCACAGCTGGTGGGAAAGGACAAGCGCGTGACAGCCTCCGGAGCATGGAGTCCAGCTCTGGTTTTTGCTCTGTTTAGGGTGTCCTGGAGGTGTGCTTTCTATAGGGTGACATATGCTACTGGGCTAGGGCGGCAGGAGTCAAATTCTTAGCTCCTCTCAAGACCAGGAAGTGCTGAAATACGCATCTCTTGCTGCTCCTGGAAATGAGCATCGCCATGGACTGCCCAGCAAGATGGAGACATTGTAGGCAGTGTCCTTCTTTACATGCATATGAATAAGCAACAGAATCGTTAATGGTTTTGCTCCCTTATAATGAATTCCAGTGACTGTGTTTGGTTCTCCAAAGGAAGTGACAGAGGGCAGTAAGATTTATTGGAAGGACTAGGGAGATAAGTGGATTAGGACTGTACATGTCACTCTTCCAAGGTATACCACTCTCGATTAAGCCGAAATTCATTGGCATTTCTTCACTTCCGAGTTCAAATGAGTCTGGATTGACAGGCGATTCTGAGGGATGGCGAGGGAACGGACATCCTAACCGCTGGGCTGACGGCTTTCAATATGAACTCCCACACCTGTGCATTTGGTTACACGCGTGTCTTCTGCACATTGCGCACCTTCACTGGCTCTGAACCATTCAAGCGTTCTCCCCCATAAGTCATTTTGACTGAGTGATATTTTGTGCAGGGGAGATAGTTGCTATCGTTCCGTCCAAGTGATAAAAAGAGCCAAAGGAAAGTTGCATCTCTGAAAGGCAGAGGTCATGCACAGTAATATTACCTTGCTCCTTTTCCCTCGAGTATCATGATTACATGTTGGTGTATTATTCAGCTAGAGTAACACCTGGAAGAAACCCTCAACATGCAAGGTAGGCACGGGATTCTCTAAGAAATGCCCGTGTGCGGATGCAAGGTGTGTGTGTGGCTTTTAAAGATACTCATTCCTGCTTCCTCGTGATTGCACTCACTCAATTACTGTATTCCTGTGTTTGCAGAGGATGTACTGGCGAATAATGAAAGAAACTGCTTCCGAGCCTCCTGATTGGAGAACTGAGCCTATTTCATCCTTTTTGAGTCTTTCTCAATAGCCTTTCTGTGGTCAAGGAATATTTTTATTAACTGAACGTGTGATGCATTTTCTTTGAAAAAATTTAAAAAATATATTTAAAAATATCTTCTCTCAGTAATAGAATACGTAGTTAAATTTTTAGCATGAAGTTGTGATATTCAGTTCACGAGCAACTGTACAGGGGCTCCTGGGTGGCTCAGTCGTTAAGCGTCTGCCTCCGGCTCAGGGCGTGATCCCGGCGTTCTGGGATTGAGCTCTGCATCGGGCTCGTCCACTGGGAGCCTGCTTCTTCCTCTCCCACTCCCCCTGCTTGTGTTCCCTCTCTCGCTGGCTGTCTCTCTCTCTGTCAAGTAAATGAATAAAATCTTAAAAAAAAAAAAAAGAGCAACTGAATAAGGCAAAAGAAGAGAAAAGGATGCATCTGGGTAAAAGCCACTATAGAAAATGTGCAATGAGCGGAACAGAGTCCCCTTAGCCATGTGCAGGCGCTGGGCAGACGCATACCTCGCAGGCTGTGGCTAGAATACAGAAACATCCCTGCCACTGGAAGAGGAGGTCGCGGACAGAAACTGCTCCCAGACATAGCGGAATGAGTTACGAAACAAAACATCTGTATCAGCAAAGACTGTCTGAATCCAGTATAAAAAGGAGGGCTTTGCTGTGGTCTTTCCTGTGTCTCACTTGACTGCATTATCACGGCCAGCTGTGAGCCAGCTCCCACTCGTCTGCAAACAGCAGAGAGCTGTAAAAAAAAAAAAAAAAAAGGACCCAAAAAGATTTCTCTCCCAGTAAGGCAAAGATTTTATCATTGTAGGAAATCCCACGTTCGTTCTGGTTGTGTGTTGATAATTGCTTTTGAAGCGGAAAACAGTGTTGAATATTTGATGTCGGTTAAATTTTTCCTACAACCCCTTTTGTTTAATTATTCAAAGTCTTCCTAGGTAAAGGTAACATAAATAGGCCCAGGGACAAATGTTAGTGAAATATTAACGGAGAGGGTGGGTGAAGTCCCAAAAGGACTGAAAGTAGAAATACTCAGTATCCGTGCTGAGTATACTCAAGGGACCTTCCATAATTTTGCAGGAATTCAACCCCTAATGTCTCCCCACTCTGGACCGCGAGTCCAGCAGCCCCGGTCATTCGTTGCTTAGGAGTTGCTGTTTGGTTTCTGTTCCCCAGGAAAACTTACTTACTCATTTGGGAGTTTGCCGATCCCTCTTCAGTGTTTACTTTCGCTGTTTTATCTCTCAGTCCTACATGTCAGAAGCAAAGAACAGACCTCAAAGTGTCAGCTTAAAATTTCATCTAAAATCAGAGGTGCAGGGCATCTGGGTTGCTCCACTGGTTAAGCTTCTGCCTGTGGCTCAGATCATGATCCTGGGGTTCTGGGATCGAGTCCCGCATCAGGCTCCCTGCTCGGTGGGGAGTCCGCTTCTCCCTCTCCCCCTGCGCCCCCTGCTTTTGACCTCTCTTTGACAAATAAATAAAACCTTTTAAAAAAAATAATAAAACAAAACCAGAGCTGCTATACACTGAATTGTGCACTCCCAAATGGCATATTCACATCCTGACCACCAACATGCTCTTACATGGAGATGGGCCCATGGCACCTGACTAGGTTTAGATGAGGTCATAAGGATGGGGCCGTCCTGATGGGACGAGTGCCCTTCTAAGAAGAGGAAGAGACACCAGGGCTGCCTCCCTCCACCACAGGAAGACACATCGGGAAGGCTGCAGTCTATAAGCCAGAAAGAGCTCTCACGCCAGAACCCACCTGCCATATGCCGAATGTCTGCAACCCCCAGAAGTCCTATATTAAATCCTCACTCCCGGCACACCTGGCTGCCCTGGTGGGTACAGCCTGCAACGCTTGACCTCAGGGTCATGAGTTTGAGCCCCACATTGGGTGTGGAAGGTACTTAAAAACAAACAAATAAATAATAAAAACTTCAATGTGCTATTATGTGGCGGTAGGGTTTTGGGAGGTGATGTGGTCATGGGGCTTCACCCCTAGAAAACAGAACACCAGGGAGCTCCCCCTTCCCTCCTGCTGCTTGAGGACACAGCGAGAAAACTGGAAATCGATGAACCAGGACCTCCTCCCCAGACAGACAGTGGATTTGCTCAGTGCTTTGATCTCGGACTTCCCGGCTTCTAGAGCCATCACGAATCTATTCCTGTCAGGTCCTGAGTCGTCCAGGCTACGGTGTTTTGTTGAAGGAAAGTGAATGACCCCATGACGCTGACATCCTGGTCTCTAACTTCCAGCCTCCAGAACCGTGAGAAAAGACATTTCTCTTGTTTAAGTCTGTGGAGTTTGGTTAAGGCACCCTGAGCCCGCCGTGGCAGGAAGCCACAGGAGACAAGATCCCTGTACCTAACATGCCACCGAAATGCACCAGGGTGGTCTAGTTGACGTTGGCCCTGAGGGTCTGTCATCAAAACGTAGATATGGCATGTTGAGCACATAACAACAGGTAAATCTAATGGGAATATTCTGGATCTTGCCTATTTTGTTGAAGATACGACTACAATCACGTTTCTCATCTGGAATCATCCCTTGACCTCTTAACCTTCATGTTGCCAGAGTCTGATCTCTTCAAATTGAGGACAAAAAAAAAGAACAATAAATAAATAAGGAGACCATTTCCTAATACAAGTTACCACCTTCGAAGCTTCCAGCACGAGACGGGCTATAGATAGATCAATGATTTAGACAAAAAATAGATGGATAGGTAGCCAAAAATATAGTATTAGTTCATTATTAGCAAGTGATTCAATCCTAGTAGAAAAATGAAAAGCTTTTGAAGGGCAAAGCTAAATGTCTCCATTAATTACATACCAAATAAAGGAACTCTCTGAAAAAAATAAAGCCGCTGCAAATCCAGGAGTATAAAAAACAGCTACGTTTACATTGCCGGCGAGACTCCTCTTTTCTATATGAGGCAATATCACCTATTTAAATCTTCAGCTATTTTTGGGTTTGTCTCCTCTGGGTAGGCACTATATTTGAGGCAGACGTGTGATGAAGGACAGGACGCCTACTCCTGTGGATTAATTTAGGGGATTCACTTGAAAAACAGCCTCACCTTCCTCTACGTTAAGAAATATTTACTCTCACTCTGCAAGATGTCGAAGGAGAAAAGACATGATGGGGCTCTTGGTTTCAGGAGAAACGTCTCTTTATAGTGTTATAAATGGTGCCTGGGAAATTAAACGTCTACGAGCAAAAGTTTCACTCTACTCCGGGAAAGCAGACATCGTGAATACCATGCTTTTCTTTCCCAATTTTAGGGCTTGTGCAAAAACTTAGACAAATTTAAAAATAGCTCAATATGACTCAGGTAACAGGTGAAAAATAGGAAAACAGGGTAAATCACTCCCCTGATTAAGAAAAATCTATTAAAGTTACTGTATAGAATTGAAAAAACCCTTGTTTTTGCAGAAGCAAACTCTATCTTTCTGCAGTCTATTTATATCACGTAGTGGGCTTAAATGGAACTTTTGGATAAGCATCAGTTTTAAATAGACATTTTTTGAAATTTCACCAGATAGATGAAAATGAGTTCACAAATGTAACAGTTTCATTAAACTGCAACAAATATTCAATTAACGGATTGTGCATTTAAAAAAAGTCAACTCACACACAAATGCACAACATCAACATACTTTTAATTCAGGTCTCCATACCTGGGGATGCCGACATTAAACACATTCAGTCGCCTACTTCAGCGTGGGGCAGCAAAGGATGGAGGGATGGTGGGAGTGAATGCTGTGGGTTTTCCAATGGAAATCTCTGTGTGAAGAAGGGAGTTGCTGTTTATATCGGAATTGTTAGAGAATAAGATCATATGCAAGTTTAACTCTGCCGTCAAGTAGCTTATAGAAATCAGGACACGCAAACAACTCTACCAGGCAGAGTAAAAGGCACAACGGAAGGAGGGTAGGAAGGAAGGAAGGAAGGAAGGAAGGAGAGAGGGAGGGAGCGAGGGAGAGAGGGAGGGAGGGAGGAAGGAAGGAAGGAAGGAAGGAGAGAGGGAGGGAGGGAGGGAGGGAGGAAGGAAGGAAGGAAGGAAGGAAGGAAGGAAGGAAAGGAGGAAGGAAGGAAAAGAGCGAGCCAGGGTAGTGCTCAATCAGGACAGATTCATTCCAACAAGGCAGGGGCATGAAGTTGGGAGCAAAGCAGCCCACAGTATGGGGGGAACAGCCTTGCAGACAAGCCTTGAAAGAAAAGATTTGCCAATGGTAAGAGAATGGTCTGAAATAATGCTAACAATTAAGCTAATTTTTATGCCATATGCATTTATTCTAATTTATGATTCAAGCTAGCCTTCTTTAGATGAATTATTTCACTGATATTTGTGAAAGTTTAGCTTGATGGCAGCATTATCATGGGACAGGGAGGGACCTGGGGGAGACAGATTCTGTGGGGAGAACGTGCACCGGAGACAGGAAGCTCAGACGAGGGGTCTTGGATCCAGAACAGAGGACAACACTTGGTGCAGCATCCTAAGCCCAGAGCAAGGAGCCAGGAGGAGGGCTGGGCAAGGAGCACATGCGCGGAGAGATGGAGACAGGGCAAAGGCAAGCCAGCTACTTCCTTATTTTGCTTGGCTTGGCCCTGTCCTCCTTTCTCCAAAATGGTCTGTTCTCGAACCCAGTCACTGCCCTCCTTCTCACCGCTGGGCATCCAGTGGGATCAGCATGACAGGAAGACCAGAGAGCTCAGAAGGGCCTGAGGCTCTGGGATGCGCCAGGAACGAGCCACCGGCGTGGAGCAGCAGCCCCCGGGCGGTTCTGTGCACCACACGGAAGGTGCTAGAAGGGGACCTGAGGATGTGTGTGCTGCCAAATGTGGTTCCGTACAAGCCGAACGCCGACTCAATACATCCTTTTGAAAATCAGTTTCAAAACTGCAGGCACAAAATGCATTTTCCCATGTAGGATATACTAAATAATACATAGCAAAGAGAGCTGCGAGCAAGGTCCACGACGCGATCGTTCCCAAAGCCTTTCTTTAACCAAACAGTTTCAACTCCGTGTTATTAAAAGAATAAAAAGAGAAACAAAAAAACTTTTTCTCTCCATTGCTTAAAATTCCCTGATATGCTTGGGCACTGTACGGATGGGAAAGAAAATGCTTTCAGGATGAAAATTAAAAATGAATGACTTTTAGATATGAAGCATAAAAGCCAAAAGAAAACAAAAATTGATTTTGCATTTTCTCCCTCCCTCAAATAGATTTATATAGTCCAATGCTTTTTCTCTGAGAGTAGACAGGATTTTCAAATAAATCTAACCATCTACTTTTTGAAATAAACTTTGGCATGTGATTTTCATGGCACGAGGACAGCGGATGGGAAAGAAGTAACAGAAAACAAAATGCATGTTCACAATTGGGATGTGCCCAGGCAGCAGAAGAGGGTGGAAAACCACACTGGTTAATTATTTAAGATTGGAAAAGACATATTCATTTCCTGTAGGGAGATGGCATCGCACACTAGCTACAAAGCCCAGAGAAGAAATAGGTGTCAGGAAAACTTATTCACTAGTTGCTACATTTTGCAAACTAAAGAGAAACAATGCATTTGAATCACTGGAACAGTGAGCTTGCGGAAAGAAAGCACAGTATTTGTAGCTTGCACACATTCCAACAGTTATGCAACCGCCGAGAAGTAAAATCTTTAATTTGGAACTGGTTTGACAATGACTAGGACTAGCTCGCTGGTGAGCGTTGATGAAAGTGTTCTATGTTAAGTGTTAATATAGAATTTAAAAATCGGGACTCCCTGTTTACCTGGAAGAATGATTATTGATGCGGACCTGTGACAGGCGCCGTATGTCACACAAAATAGAATCCATCGTCCCGCTCCACAACCCTGCACAGTCGGAGGTAAATAGCAGCCTTGCCTTGTCACATGTCCCCTACCAGTAAGGACTGGCAGATAGACAGCAAAAGCATCTATCTGGGGCACATTGAGGCACCTGGGGGATTCAATCCCTTAAGCGACTGACTCTTGATTTTGGCTCAAGTCATGATCTCAGGGTCCTGAGATTGAGCCCTGAGTTGGGATCACGTGGGGTGTGGAGCCTACTTAAGATTCTCTCTCCCTCTGCCCCGCACCCCCCAATAAACAAATAAGATAAAATGCTGGAGGAAAGTGTATTCCCTGATATTTTTTTAGAAGTTTCTCTCTTACTGGAATTAAAATAAAAGAATTAAGAAAAAAAGTTTCTCTCGTGCATCACTGCCTACAGCAATCTTAAAAGGCTCAGATGGCCCTAGGCTCAGATGGCCCAAAAGTCCAGAGAGACACTGAAGTCTTCCCTAATGCCTGCTTCTCCAGTTCTGGGCATGCCCTTGGTCCCTTCACCCATCACTACTCACTTTTACCTCTCAAGAATCTACCAGAGAGCTCTACTGCGAAGCCATCCGATAACCTGATTTTGTGCGAAGTCCGAAGTCACGGGTTTTCAAACTTGACTGCACACTAGAATAACCACACTCGAATAACTTTCAAAAATTCCAGTGTCTCCCAAGACCAACTAAATCAGAATCTGGCAATAGTGTATTTTGAGTTCCCCTGTTGATTTTACGGTGCAACCAACAACTCTCTTCTAGGAAGTGGCCACGGGCTCATTCTATCAGCCGTTAGGAGAAATGCCTGAACACAGCCATTCTGTACAAGAACCCTCCCTTGGGATGGCCTACCAGGTACTAGGTGAGTCAAGAAAAGCAGGGTTCTGCAATCCTGCGGATTTGTGAGTGGACACCTGTTACGTCATGCTGTCAGAGACGGAACTGAAGATGCGAAATATTGTAGGAGTCTTGGTTTTTGAAACATGCAAACAAAATAAATACAGAAAAATAAACTCCTTTAAATTTGTTGAATCCAGGACTCCCAAAGTTTTTTTCCCAGAACCTCAAAATTAGGACATGTGCAAATGAGACCCAGTGATTCCTCCATGGGAAAAAAGGCTGTTGTGACACCACACAATTTCTTGTGGTGGTAGAACTTGGGCCCCAAAGAGAGGAGGGAATCCATGAAAGAATCCACAGCCTCTTCTCTGGCATTACTCACTTTTTTCATAGAAAGCCTTGGCTCCCTCAATCTGAAAGTCCTCTAAGGACACGGGACCGCCTTTTCTTCACCCAGGAAAAGCCATTCATATATTCATTAGGTGAGATTCCTTTTACCTTCAGTCCATGAGATAATTTCGATACCAAAATTCGAAGCTGGAAGGACCCTGAGACATTATCTATAACAAAATGAAAAAATTCCAGCTATGGTACCATGTTCCGTCACCTAACGCCAACAATCCTCAGGGCTATCATCTGGAAAATGGGGACGATGGGATTACCGCTCCAGCCATGTGGCTGACAATGAGATACACTTGTCATTTTCAAAGAACACTGTAATATGGCCGAGCAGAGAACACACGCCACGAGCAAACGCCAGGGCACGGTGTGGCGTCCTCTTTAGCAGGTAAGAAAATGTAAGCGGCAAACAGAAGGAGAAAGACGTCAAGAGGTTTGGAGACGTCCAAACACGGGTATGCGCACGGACGAGACCCAGTGGTGCAGAATCAGGAAACAAGGTCAATTGAATGTTGATCCTTCTTTTTTAAGGCCTTTTTTTTTTTTTAAAGCCTTATTCGGGGCGCCTGGGTGGCACAGCGGTTAAGCGTCTGCCTTCGGCTCAGGTCGTGATCCCGGCGTTATGGGATCGAGCCCCACGTCAGGCTCCTCCGCTATGAGCCTGCTTCTTCCTCTCCCAGTCCCCCTGCTTGTGTTCCCTCTCTCGCTGGCTGTCTCTCTGTCGAATAAATAAATAAAATCTTTAAAAAAAAATAAAGCCTTATTCTTTGAGAGCAGTGTGAAGTTTGCAACAAAATTGAGAGGGAGGGACAGGGATTTCCCATAGACCCCCTCCGTGCAAATTCCATCCCCACCGCAGTGGTGCATTTCTTATCACTGGTGAATCTTCACCTACATATGATCACCCCAAATCCACAGGTGAGTTTAGCGTTCACTCTTGGAATTGTACATTCGGGGCACCCGGACAAATTTATAATGACATATGAAGGTCACTATAATATCATAAAGAGTATTTTTGATGCCCCACCCCAAATTCTCTATGCTCTATTTCTGCCCCCTCTTCACCCCTGACACCTGCTAAAATTTTTACTGCCTGCACATTGTTTTGCATTTTCCAAAATGTCACACAGCTGGAATCATACAGTAAATAGTGTTCTGAGAGTACCTGCTTGTGCTTTCTAATTCACATTTAAGGTTCCACTGTGAATACTGCTTCTTAAGAGTTAATTTATATCTATTCAGTGAACAGACACATGAAAGAAAGCATACAGTAAGTGGCTGAAATGACATTGCAATTCTAGTCCTCTGACAGTAGGTGAAATCCCTTGCAATCTCCCCATTCTCTCTCTCTACTCCTTATTTAGAATAGGCTCCTGTTTTAAAACTACTTAGGGACGCCTGGGTGGCTCAGTCGGTTAAGCATCTGCCTTCGGCTCAGGTCACAGTCTCGGGGTCCTGGGATCGAGCCCCACCTTGAGCTTTCTGCTGAGCGGGGAGTCTGCTTCTCCGTCTTGCTCTGCGCCTTCCCCACCCCACTCTCTCTGTCTCAAAAAAGTAAATAAGATATTAAAAAAAAAAAAAGTAATGCATGATTCAGAGGAGGGTGTGATGAGAATGATTTAGGGTGGCATGAACAGGTGGAGGTTTTAAGCCTTGAATATTATCTATTATCTTAGTTGGCAATTTTTAAGGAGGAGAATGAGTCGTGCACAGCACGAGTGCGTTATTAATGTGAATATTTTTGCTTTAAATATGACCTTGGAAAACGTGCACCATACTACATGCCCTCAGAAGGTTACATCGGCGTCTCCTAGTGTTGCTGTTTCATCCGGGAGAGTTGCTTGCACATCAGAGAGGAAGGTGTAGGCAGAGGCAATCACATGTAATGCAGTTTCCAGACGAGATATAAAGAATTCTACAAACACCTACTTCCACAAACACCAGATTAAGCAGCACTCTCTAATTAAGACATTTCCCTCTGAAAATAACATCTCATTATTGCTGATCTAATTGAGAATCCATGAGATTTACACATCGCCTAGCAAAATGTTATCTTTGCAAAAGCAAAGCTCTCTCCTATATTGTACACATTTTTACAGTAGTATACCTGAATAGACCTGCAAATTGTAATATTATTTATTACCACGTTTTCCACTAATGTGAACTAGTGAGGTTTACAGATTTTCTATTTTGGTGTAGAATTTATACTTGTAACATTTTCAAAATAGCATCCACATTTTATTCCCTGGATCTGGCTCTTGCATTAATTGGGAAGCAATCATTTGTACATATGATTGTAAAAGGTAAAAATACAAACTATACATACTTTGTAAGGGTAGAAAGGTTTCCTTTTTTTTTTCATTAAAATGGAAAAGGTCTAATTTTAAGGGCTCATGAATCTATATACAATCAGAACCATCACCTGGCCTGTCCGTTGCTATGACTACAAACTCGTGTGATCTGTAGATCTGACATAATTCAGGTATCCGCAGAGCAATATCATTGCAAAGACATCAGGGAAAATTTAAGCAGCACAGGAACCCATGAAAAATAATTTACAAAGAAGATTTTAAAAGAAAAAGGACACTCTAGGAAACAAAATTTCTTACATTATTTTGTAATATATTTTCTACCTTTATTATTAAATATTCACACACCGTTTTAATATATGTTCTTTGTCTCCTAGGGATCTATTTCTTCCATTAATACTTAAAATGCACACACTAACTGGACAGGAAAAAGGTAAAGGTTTCCTTAGCTATGGAATATCGCATGAACATAGCAAGACATTCGTAGAGATTAAAATTGTTGTTTTTGCTTTCAAATCATAAATTGCAAGAGCCATGCTTCTGTAGAGATTTACGTGCCACCAAACCTCTATTAAATTTTATTGAGTGACCTTTGATAAAATAATAGAGCTATGTTACCTTTGTAAACTAACTTTCTGAGCGAACTGCTGGGTTTGTAATCCAAAAGTACAGGTGAAATTTCTAATAGAAATTGATAATAAAACAATGATTAGGTATTGCTATGGTAAATAAGGCAAGTCCCTTAGCATTCATGCTGGGCTGGGTAGCTCAGCGATAGGTACCACACTGACAGGCAGAAAAGCGAAATTCAGGTATGAACTGCATACCTAATTAACACCCCTGGCCATCATTTTTAGCTGAGTCCATTAGAACCGAAGCATGCTTTCACCTCTGTGGATCCTAGGAAACCACGCTTCTTAACCGGCACAGTAAAGGGATGGGTGCATAGTGATTTGTGGAGGGATGGCATACTGCACAAGTCTGTGAACACGATCAAAAGAATGTAGAATTACCAGGGCGCCTGGGTGGTTTAGAAGAGCATGAGACCCTTGATCTCAGAGTTGGGAACTGGAGACCCACGTTGGGTGTAGAGATTACTTAAATAAATAAACTCAAAGAAACCCAAAAGAACATAGAATGATGACATTTAGAGAAGAAAGCAAAGAGATCAGGAGAGAAGAAGAAATCTTTGATGGTGAAGATGGAGAATCCTGAAGAAAGAGAAGAGCACGCGAAATCAAACAAGAAATACTGAGCACTTGTCCAGCTAGAAGCCCGACAGGAGTAATCAAGCCACAGCCAACTTGAAAGAAAGCTGTTGTGGAAACAAGAGGTAATTACCTATGAGCTCTCCCTCTTCACGCTGACTCCATCAGTCAGGGTTTTCCAAAGAAACAAAACCAATAGGATAGAGAGATGACAAATAGATGATAGATCAATTGATCGATTGGCTGATAGGTGATAGATCGATAGATGACAGGTAGGTAGATGGAGAGATAGATACCTGTATAGGTTCTTGGGGTCTATCTCTCGACCGACCAGTGTATCTGTATATTGAGATTTGCCATTGGGAAACAGGCCTGTATGATCTAGGAAGCCGAAATCAGGAGGGTAGACCAGGAGGCTGGAAACACAGGCTTTCTAGGTGACGGTCTTGAAGCTGAATCTGTTATTGCAGGGAATCTCATTTTTTGGCACTTAAGGTTTGCAAGGGACTGCATGAGGTCCACCCATATCATAAAGGCTAATCTCCTTACAGACAGCAGATAGTGGATACTACTCATGTCACAAAACCACCATCACAACATCTACACTTGAGTCTGACCAATCTTCGGGGCACCAGAACGCCAACACATAAAAGTTAATCTTCACAATGACCAACTCCTCCCTCCATCAGTTATACACCTGCCTCTGGCATCAAAGAGAACAGAGTCCTCTGTGTCGAGCCTCTTCGGTTAGCACGCACTGGATAAGTCTGCGTTCCTTCCAGTTTGTTTGTACAGCGGCTAATCGCGGGACCACAGCTGACGATAATAAGGCTGGCTGTATTTACAATGAAACAGGTCAACGAGAGGGACTGCAGAGACATAGGACCACACTGAGACCCGACTGCTACGTTCATAGACTTTATGGTTACAGAGGTTTGGTCTATACCATCAAACATCTCTGCACGCTTTGACCCACTTCTTCATATCGTTGAGTTGCAGACAGGGGTGAGGGAATAGCATGCTAGCTTCTGTAATCAGGCTGCAGGGGTCTGATGGTCTGAGAACACCCTTGCCACTTACCAGCCTGCAGAAAACTGGTTACTCTCTCCAAACCTCACTTTACTCACCTTGTTGCACCTGCGGTACAGCTAATAATACCAAGGTGGAGTTTTGTGAGGATGACATTGCATCATATGTGTGAATTAGCTAGGACAGGGTGTATCCAGTGAATACCAGCTACGATTATTAGCCCTTCCTCAGTCATCCCTGACCCAGACCATGTCAAGGGCAGGTGTCTACAGATGTACGAGGTGGGGTGTCTACTGAAGATGAGGTGGCCATGTGTGACTCTTGTGAAAACTCACCCTACGCCAACAATAACTTGGCTGGTAGCAAGAGGTAAGGCTGTTGTAAAAGTCTCTTTTATTTAAAAAAAAAAGGGGGGGTGCCTGGGTGGCACAGCGGTTAAGCGTCTGCCTTCGGCTCAGGGCGTGATCCCGGCGTTATGGGATCGAGCCCCACATCAGGCTCCTCTGCTGGGAGCCTGCTTCTTCCTCTCCCACTCCCCCTGCTTGTGTTCCCTCTTTCGCTGGCTGTCTCTACCTCTGTCGAATAAATAAATAAAATCTTAAAAAAAAAAAATCACTCCCGTGATCACATAAGTACTCTAGCTATGTCTTTCTGCTTCACAGCCAAACCCTAACAGAGTTGTCAATGACTTGCTCTTTTTTCTCAGTCCTCAACCCACAGCAGCCCAGCATCTGCCCCATGTACACATGAATCTCGGATCTTGGACACTTCTCAGTAATTTCTCCTGTCTCCTAACAAGCTCGTGGACATTTCTTGAATCTTCTTTGGCGGTAACAGCCCCTTTGCAGAATCGCAGACGAGTGCAATGTAGGGCTAACGATGACGCGGGTCATTCATATTCCGAAACAGCTAAATAAACGTAGGCACCACCTTATTAATATTCTATATGACCTTAAAAAACTGGTTTTGCACAGACTCTGGGAGATCAGACTGATGATTCCACATGCTCCACACTGTCACCCTGCAGGCACTTTGTTTCCTGGACTGTCATCTGTATTCGTCTCCAAGTGCCTCACCACCTCCCCCAGCCCCCAGCACGTACGCTTCTCATCTCTGAGGCAGAAGAAAGGGATACAGTAAGTTGCTGACTCCCTTCCTGACTCCATGGGTGCCCTTATTTTGTCCTGATTTGATTTGAACAGGACAAGATTAGGTAAATGTAAATTTTCCACAATGTCAGCAACGTGGTCGTTTCTGGGGGTGGAAGTGGGAGGCAGAGGAAAAAGATACAGAACGGAGGCTTACGTTTCCCTATATGCCCCTCAATACGTTTGAATATTGTACCATATGCATGTAAACGTATTGCCATTTGTGAACTAAGTAAATTAGAGCAAATGAACAATCAAGAGATGAATTTAGCTGCAGCATACCAAAACCTGTAAACTTTTATGTACAAAAAATTATACAGTCCAGACTAAACGTTTTCTGTAGGTCTTATATTTTCATTTTCCCCATGATATGTTACAGATCACCACCACCTTGCACATTTCTTCCCACCTGGGGAATCTGTACATCAACGCAGAGACTCAATATGTTTTTTTAGATTTCTACTTTGTCAACTGTCTGTCATATGAGTGACCCCTTAGGGATAAGTCACCGGTGAATGGAAAGAACAACAGCAATGCTTAGGGCTCTCAACAGTTACTGAGGTTTCACCTTTCTTTCCATCCTGTGTGAAGACCATCAACGTAGGCTCTCTTTCAATCTGGTTTTGACACAGAAGCTCCTAATGGTTTGGGACACGGCGCATCACTGTGTCACAGAAAACCCAGGATGCCTCCATCTGTCTCTCTGACTTGACTTTGGGTAAGGGCTCTCCTTTTCCCCTTCTTTGCATCAAAAAAGAGGAGAGAACGTACAATGGACAGACCATCAAACATCCTCTGCCTGTCTTCATATCAGTCCAAGACATCTACGTCTCTTTTACCTACTGGCTAATCACAGCAACACTGGAAAGACTTGGTGCGTATCTGAGATTATATATACGTCAAGGAGACTGAGTCACTGCACAGCAGTACCTCGGACTGCGGCAGAAGACAGAGACTGCACCGCTAGAGAATGCCAGACAAAGGTTTAACTAACATGGCCCAGGACATGTTCACCTTTAGAACCGCATTGCAGTCAACATAACGTGCAGTCGTCTAGAAAGATGAGAGCCCAGCGGCCCATCTTGGCATCCTGACCTCCCGCCCACTGTACCGCTGTACCTGAAAGCACCCTCATCAACCTACAAGATCGCCACCCTATTTTGTATCATCTACCTATTTTGCCTTTTGATTGCAAATTATTTTCTCATTCTTTCCCATCCTTTATATAAGCACATATTTTTTTTATCTAAATAAAGATGATTTGTTCTGTATCACAAATGTCAACCTAGACTCCATGGGGAAATCCGCTGTTAATAAGAATGTTTAAAGGAAATGCCTTAGGCTCCGAAGGACGTATTTTTAAAAACGTCTTATGTATATTTTTTAAAGATTTTATTTATTTATTTGAGAGAGAGAGCATGAGCGGGGGGGAGGTGGTGGTGGAGGGGAGCAGAAGGGACAAAGAGAGAAGCAGACTCCCTGCTAAGCAGGGAGCCCACTTTGACCCTGGATCATGACCTGAGTGGAAGGCAGATGCTTAACCAACTGAGCCACCCAGGAGCCCCATAAAAAATGTTTTAAACATTACCGGAATAAGTAGGTGACCTTACAAGTTGACTACTTTGAAAGGAAATGTTCATTTGGTGAGGGGACTCCGGGTATCTTTATTTAAAGATTAAAATGTAACCACTGTAAACCAACCATAAACAAAAACCACAATAAAAAGCAAAAATGACGTGTAGGTATTTCATGACCCTCACACCTTGCATTATTTGCCTGTACTAAGGGGCACGTAACATTATTTTAATGTCACAATCTAACATCTTAATCTCTTGGCTTAATTTCACTTTTCTTGCCAACACACAAAAATTTACAACTCATATCAATTCCAGAAGGCAGCCTATTTTCCCCGTGGCCTAAATTATTAATAAATATGTCAAGGGAAGAAAACTAGCATCGACCCTTTCTGCAGCATGACTACTCCTTAAGTCAATACATGTGTACTATTGACCCTGAAGTCAGTTTCCCACAGGGTGTACTGTTTTGGAAGCTAATTTGCTCCTATCTGTAGGAAAGCAGATGGTGCAGTGACCAAAACCATTACGTGGGAGACAAGGGACAGGGTTGTCAGTCCTAACACTGCCGCTGAGGCACCTTTCCTTCTCTCTCCCTGACTATGCAAGCAAAGGATGGGCTCTAATTGGAACTTGTAATATTCCTTCCATTTCAGGATTCAGGGCTACAGTGCTCCTGGCAGGGGGCCCCATAATTGGAAATCTAGACAAGCATGTTCTACCAGGGATTGTAGGATTCTGGGGCTGTCTCCTTCTCATCCATGCCGAGGGCTAACCTGAAGGAGCTGCTAGGAGAGGATCCATTGTAAGTACGAGGCCAGCATTTCTACTGTATCCTCAGATTCAACGTTAAACCCTCCCTGGGTCATTTTTTGAAGGAGATAAAGAGAAGACACTGAGTACTGAGAAAGTCCTCACTCAATTCAGATGTAAGAGAACCAATCCAGGGATCAAACAGAATTTCCTGGGCAGGTCCTCTGATCTTTGTGATGATAAAATCCCATTTAAGGTAAGCATTGTTACCCCCCTTGCAACTGATGAGACAAAGCAAACTTTGGACAGTTAAGGAACTTGACTTTTGTTCTCAAGAGCAAGATTCTCAGAGCCTTCAATGTCATCACAGATAGGTGGCTACTCCAACACCCAATGGAGTCAATGTCTCTTGAGTGTGTTCAGATATAACTAGGTCCTTGTCCATATGATTGACTCCAAGCCCACAGGTGTGTCCCAGCCTCCAGGGCACACCCTGGTCACCACCTCCTTCATTCCAGACACTGTTCTCCGGGAAGGAAGCCTGAAATCTTATGTGGCTCTCTTTGTGGTCAAGTCCTATCTTCAACTTATTACATAGTAAGAACCTTGATACTATTTTTATCCTGTGCCACAGATCCACCTGCTGTTTTCTTTTAAAGTTCTCTTTGGGCCGCCTGAGGGAAGGCTGGGATATTCACCCCATCCGCATTCACCTCAGAAAAGTGGACTCGGTTCCAGTCTGTTGGTATCTTTTGCATGAGTTGGTATCTTTCCAATGAGTTGATGGTAGACAAGGTTGGAAATGTTGAAGCAAAGCTTTTATCAGACAGCTAACAGTAAACACGAAATCCTCCACAGGGAGCTAGAAATAAAAAAAATGTTTACAGAATAACACAGTCCCTGTTTCTGATCTTAACTCCAACTGACGCTGAGCTAAAGTGCACTTTGGCCATCGATGTTCGCGAGCGTCTAGCCCCTGAATGCCTTTGCTCTGACTCCACATGAAAGCATAACCCTTCTTTGCTGAGGTGAACTGGACTTGGCACTGCTTCTGTGTCTGTCCAAGATTTGCCCCCCTCCTCTCTACAGCCCCAGGACAACGTCTGCCCGGCATCACTGTGGGACCCCTGTTTTTCTGTCCCTGAGGTTCTGGTAGGTGAAAGACACTTCTCAATGCACTGCAAGATTCTCTTCCTGGGTTTCAGGCCATCTTGTGCTCATTTTCAAGTATGTCTTTGACCCCTTCCTATTGGACCTTGTGACCTGGTAGTGATTCCAGCTGGCAGGAAGCTATTTAAATCCTAATTTGATTCACTAAGACACCTGTGATCCCTCTACGCCTCAGATCTTGTGAAAACTCTTGAACTTGCCTCAGGTCCTTGCACTTGACAAACTGTGCCTCATATCAGGACTAAAGACCCTGTAAGCCAAGACTTTCCCTACCCGTGTGTTGGTCTGTTCATGGTTAGCCTTCAGGCTCATCGTTCAGAAAACTATTCATTTGTTTATTTAGCTCATCTCCTCTTATCTTGCCTCTGATAGTTTGCTAGGGAACGAGATTTTAAGCTATCTGCTAAAGTACAGGGACCTAAACCAAGTAAAACAGCCCCCCCCCAAAAAAAATCCCCTGATGATTGCAATAAAAATGTTGTCTTTCTCTTCTGACTCAGTAGATTCGTGAGCTCGGAGAAGAAAATCATACTCAAATAGTATGGAAAAGCAAAAAAGGATGGATTGGGAGAAGGCTGGTGAAAAAAGAGCATCCATCACATAGAATGGGGCAGAATTAAGGAAATAAAAGTGTTCCTAAAGACCGTTGATTGGATTCTCCTTAATATTTGTGGAGAGGCACACAAAATAGAATTCCTTTTTCTTTTTTTTTTTTTAAATTAGAGGGGGGCAGATAGGGACAGAGGACAGAGAAAGAATCTTATGCAGGATCCATGCCCAGTGCAGAGCCCTACGTGAGGCTTGATGTCACAACCCCGAGATCGTGATTGGAGACGAAGTCAAGGCTCGGAGGCTTAACAGACTGAGCCCCCCAGGAGCCCCTGGAATTCCTTTTTCATGAGTATTTGTGCTCGGATTGACATCACTGCGGCACACACCAAGTGAGCCACCTGCTCGCACATCAGCACGCGTGTGCCTGGAAGCAGACGCTAAGGAAACAGTCGCGGGAATGTGCCGGCAGGATTTAAGATTGGGAATCACAGGAACAGGGAGGGCCAGCTGCTTCAGCTCTCTGCTCTCTTCCTTCCCCAACGAGAAAATGAGGAGTGTGCCTAATAAATCTAAAATGATGTCTGCCACCCATCTATGCTCTTCTCAGACTTTCCATTTCCTTGGTGACAGATAACATTGCATGTACATATAAATAACACACCAGAAGCTGGGCGGAATGGACCAATAGTTTCGTAGGATCCATTTGTTCAGTCGTTATAGGGAAGGATAAAAAGTACGCATAAGACACCAACAAAGTAGATGCAGTGATAAATTCCTGTTGGTTAATTCCAACAGATTATTTTGTACCTCTTGACCTATTATCCTCCAAATCTGCAATCGTGCTTCAGAGACTCTGTGGCACCGTCCCGGACTCACAGACAGACAGCAAAGGGAGAAGTCACGTTGCAGTACTCGTGACCAGATTCGATTTTTATGGCGGAAGGAACGTGAGTAACCTGTGCAGAGTTCCAGGGATTCGGTTACCCATGGTTCACGGCAGGCCGAAAAGGATCAAGCGAAATGGCCGTAAATTGGAAGAAAGTGTTAGTTGATAGAGGATGAATTAGGCAAAAACACTGGGACCGTAGAGAAAAGCGGGATGTGCAGGAATGACAAGGTGTGCTTCGGTGATGTGTTACATGGACGGCCCTCGTTGAGGGTCAGGTGAAGTCCTGATGATACCCTTTCGTTGTCAGGTGAAGTCCTGATGATACCCTTTCGTTGTAAAGTATTGATCTCAGCATGTGCCTTTTCCGTTAAAATCACAGGAGACCCTTAAAGAATCTTATTATCTATAAGAAGGAAGGAAATTCTGACGCATGGTACAACAGGGATGAACCTTGAAGACACTATGCCATGTGAAATAAACCAGTCACATGACAGATACTGATATTATTGCCGTGCAATTTGGCTTCCTCACTTTCGTGAAGATCTATTCAGCAAACAGTAAATGTTAGAAAGAAAGGTTTTGTGTTCATCGAGTAAATTCTCTGGTGCATATATGTGACATACCAAATAATTCAGATTAAAAGAAAATGAGCTAGAGCCTGAAATATTCGTTCAAAACAAGAAAACCTTCCTTTACTATCTATATTATCCACCCATACTGCGTTTGTATTTGGATTTAGAGTACATAAAATCAAGATGGCCTGAGGGAATGGATTGAGGGGAGGTTAAATAAACAATTCCACGAGTACATTCTGCAAGTGAAGGAACCCCTGGATATTACAGCCCCGAGAATTTCCATGCAAAAAAACAAACATGAACCCTTCTTGTTCAACAATATTGTTCTTGATTCATCTATTTTTTATGAATGTCATTTTGTCAAATTATTCAAATGGAAGTTTCACACTGTTCTCAAAACTCCCCTGTAGAATTCACTGATTATTATAAATGGGAATTCAGACGCAAGGTCTACGGAAGCTCTGTGGAAACCAGGGCAAAAATCCCCCAGGTTTGCTGTGAACACTGTAAAATATCTAGGTTAGGAAATTAGAATGAACAAGTTTTTAGTGAAAATGAGCTGTGAATCGGTATTTTGCACCTAACCGAAAAAATCAGTATTCTCATTCTAAAGGGAAACAGCATGTTACCTGTCCTGAAGCTCCAGCATATTCGTTGGCAATCATTCCTAAGAAAGCCACTTAATACCACCTCCCTCGTCATTTCTGCTCCATCTTCAGCCTCCCCCACTAGAATAATACATAGTGACGAGCAATATATAATGTCCAGTGACAGTTGTGAAGAATTCCACATTTCTAAATGTTCCCAATGAAAACATCATGTGTTAAAATGCTGCCAGAAGCGATTTTACCCAGATATTTGTAATGCATCACACAAGTTTTTTTTTTCGTAGGAACAGAATCAAACTAGTTGTAATTCTGCATCAGGGAGATCAATTCCGTTAGCGAATATTTAATTTTGTAACTATATTTTCTACTCCATTTCCGTAAAATACATACACCCATCTATCGTTTTATCGATATTAAATTATATTAAACCAACAGCAGTTTTATTAGATTAGCTGTCACAGAATGGTGGCTCATATTTTCAAATATATATTCATATGTGGATCATTTTCTGTGCCATCTTAATATTGGAAGACAGGGGAGGACAGCATCTAAGAAGATCCACATAAGTACCTGGTGTGAACAGTCTTCTCACAGACTGTAGGACCCAGGTATTGGTAGAAGTAGGATGGGCAATGTCCACAAAGAGGTCAGATGACATCCTTGAGTTCAAAGATCCAGTGGTGATCAAGGCAGTTTGTAGAGAACCTGGGTTTCCAACCAACAGGCCGGTTTCCAATCCAGTGTGGTGTTTCTGATTGAAAGTGGCAGCAACTCAAAAGGACATAACTTCATCTTCATTGGACTATAAACTTCAGTGTGTATTGTGTATGCAGGGGGGCTTCCTTATCCTGTGAAATCCGTAAGAAGAAAATCCACAGAAACCAAGAGCACATTCCCTTTGCATCCCAATAAATAAGTTAAATGGCCAACTGGAACGAGTGATGGGCAGACATTTGGGGGAAAGGAAAGAAACAGTGGAAATCCTAACCTAGACAGTTGTGTTGTTTGATTCTCCCTATTTCCATTAAATGGGATAATCTGTTACCACATAACCCCAAGACACTCAGGATGGAATCAATCACCGGGGGAAATAAAAAGGTCACATTTGATCCTTTGTAAATTAAACCAATCCCATTCCCTATCTAATCCATCTGCAATTGGTCAACAGGCTAAATTTTATTGAGCCTACCATTTTTGAATTAGAAATCCACATTTTATTATATTTTTACAGCAGAAATAGTGTATGACATGTAAGTGCATGTAGCCAAGCAAGGGCTGATGATGTGGCCCTTTAACATGGGATCTCTTCCACACCAATGGCACTTAGCTGTGTGACATGTTAATCTATTGTTTTAACATCACAGGGGAAGAATGTTGTATTGATTCAAATTCTTAAAGCATCCCAAATTCCAAAAACACAACTGACCGACCATTGTGTCTGGTGATTGAGATCTCTCCTGCTGTGCTGCTAGGACAATCCAAGGAATTTTGGAGCTCAGCCATTTGTCAGAAATACCCTAAAGCGAAAGAACCGACTAAGGAAACATAGGGCTCATTTCTTTTCATAGGAGGTAAGAAACACATATCTTTGAAGTGCAAAGAAATCTAGCGCAAGAAGCAGGAATTAAGGTTCGAAACAGAGAAGGTCTGAGTCAGGGTACCGAGTCCGAAATCAGTTATTCCCCAAACGGAAAGGGACAGAGATGGAATAACCTTCAAGTCAAATGCCTATCTGGAAGTCCTAAAGACCCGTGAGGTAGGTCCTCACAAACTTCAACGAGTCCTAGAGACATGCTACTCAAACTTAAGGCTCAAGGGTCCACATTTCGAATGTCTAAAGACCTCCCAGTTGATTCTTAGGTAGATGGCCCGTGGGTCACGCTTTGAGAAACAAAGAGGAAGAGGCACGAACAATGCAAAGGTCTAGCTCAAAAGTTCATAGATTTGGCTTCAGATTAGACTAATCCCCCCGGAGAGCATAAACAAAGGCCTATACCCAGAACACACCCACCCCTAGATAAATTAATTCAGAGTATCTGCAACCGAAGGTCAAGCATCGGTATTTTTAGCCCTAACTCCACTGAGGTATCACTGACAAATAAAAAATTGCCTATATTTAAAGTACACAAAATGTTGTGATACACGTATACACTGAGATGTTTTCCACAATCATGCTAATAAACTTATCCATCACCACGATCACAGAGCCAATTTTTTGCTTTGACGAGAACAATTAATAATTAACAATGAAGCTAATTTTTTTGCGAACCATCTTTAGCAGATACCAAGTATACAGAAAAGCCTTGCTAACTACAGTCACCAAGCTGGATGTGATGAGATCCCCAGGACTGACTCATCCTGCAGGCTTCCAGAGTTTTTTGCAAGATCGCCAAGGGATGCTAGAGTTCAGCCAAGACTGAGAAACTGTGGTCTAAATTGTTGCTCTCAATTGTTAGCGTGCATGCATATCACCAGAAGATGTTGTTTAACTGCACCCCGTGATTCAGTAAGTGTGGGTCAGGCCCAAGGGTTTGTATTTCCAACAGGCTCGGCCGCACGGATGCCGCTAGACAACACATGGAGTAGCAAGGCTGTAGGTAACTTAAGTTTATCTGGCTGCTCCAGGCATGAAGTCCTCATGATTGTAGCACCTGGGGGTCCTACTGACCCTTCTGCACACAAGAGCTTTCTATATCATTTCAAAGATGAAGAGATAGGAGACAAAAGCCTATAAAAATATGGAAAAATCAACAAATGTATAAAATACATTTAATATGTATTATACACACAAAATATGTATATAGTTGGTATTCGTTTTACATGACTATATCTAATAGTCTTTTAGGCATATATTTTGTACAAATATTCTTTACACATAAAATACATATTATATGTATTTATATAAAATAAATAAGATATAAAAATAAGAAAAAGATGTGTCAATAAATTTCTCATGCACAATATTTATTCATTTGTATGAGTAAATTAAATTAGTAATTTAGTTTGAGGGGTTTTTTTTAACCATCTTTTAATTCAAAAGCTATGAGTACATAAATTAGTCATATTTTAAGATCTGATTCAGAAAGCCTAATTTTAGCAGAACGAAGCCCTTCTGCTAACTGGCCATCACTGCTGCTAAAAGTACCACCCCCCTTGCAGCGGGGAAAGGTCCAAACACGATATTAACATTTCTCTCCTCAGGAGCTTCCTTGTGAGAGGGAGGGAAACAGATTTTAATTTTTTGTAGCTGCGTGAGAGCATTTTTTTCCTTCCCAGGCTTTGAATGTACACATTATCAAAAGGCTGCAAAACATACCAGGAGGTGGGTAAAGCTCCAGGAAAAGCTCATTTTGGGAACCCGCGTCTGCCTTAGAGAACACGGGAGTCAGAAACAGCAGGTCAGTCCTGTGGTCTGGCAAACACACCTGGGCCTCCCTGGGCTTTCTAATCGCTCCGAGCAAACCGACACACTCCAGGGTCTGTGCACTTGGAAACAGAACCAGCCTCGCAATTTCCTCATTCTCCCTGATGTTCCCTTTTGTCCCAAGTCAAGGAACTGCGTTAACATTGTTAAAAAGAAAATCACAGGCCCAAACTGGCATCGCGTGGGTGAAGGACCCAAGTCAGGACACCAAGACTTAGTGCCTACTTTAACTCCATCCTGAAGGCCCCCGAAATGGAATCTTGAACCTGCGACCACAGGAATCCTCCTGGTCAACGTTAGGAATTTTGGTGATAAGCCCCTCTTGTTCCCCTTGGGAAAGCAACCTTGCCTAAAACAATGGGTTCTTTGTCAGTAATATCCTTTTTCCGGTTTCCTCTCTACCTCTAAAGTCTTTTCATTGTCTGTATCTGTTTGGAGCTCCCCTCCACTTATGGATGGGATGCTGCCCGATTCATAAAGCCAGTGAGATCTTCAGCAGTTACTCGGTTGCATTCTTGTGGCTGAACAACATACTCCCATGTTAGAGTTCTCAAAGGCATTCCTCCCGCCTCCCTAGGTGCGCCCAAAGCAGCTATGTACTGAGGACAGATGGCGACTATTTCAAGCCAATATGACAACGTTCTTTTCGTTCACAACAAAACCTGGGACAACCACGCAGGCTTGGGGGCAAAGAGTCTGGTGCAATGTGCATTTCCTCATGTGCACGCATCACGTATCTACAGCTAGGGCACCTGGGAGTAACGCCCCTCTCCCCAGCCCCACAAAGCATGCAGAACCAGTTTGCTCGGAAAAAAGGAACACTCCCCATTCCGTGCCAATTATTAATTCTCTATGTGTTGGGAAGTAGAAATGCTGAAGAGAAGAGAGAAGGACAGATAGGAGGTGTGGCATTCCTTTACTTCAGATCGATAAAAGCTGGAAGGGAAGCCGAGAGGGAATAATAATTTTATGTAATAAAACATTCAACACTCTACAGATATTTTAAGATGTAAGGAGAGGCAGATCTACATGGAGCCTAATGCTCAGAAAATGCGGGGAATTTGTAACAAAAGAAAGAAAAGTATTAGAGCCGCGGAGCAGACCCAAGCAAGGATGCTGAGGTCTGTCCTTCATTAGCCTCAGGAGAAGAGTAAGAAATAAAAAGAGGGGGTTACGATTGTGTTGGGTGCTGTATAGCACGAGTTGGTAAGATGACAGAGTCTGAGAGCATGGCTGTAAGGCCGTAGGTCCTGGTAGCCTCATACCTGTCTTTCCATCATGGCCCTAGGACTTCTGAACGTGGTAATCCACACAAACTAAGTGAACCTTCCATGTGCTCAGTTTTTTCACACAGCTCTTGTGAGGGGTATCTGAAACAATGTGCAGTGATTTCCATGTCATAAGTGGCTAATAAATTTGACTTAGAAGAAGAATTATCAATACGATATTTGTAGACCACTACACCAACTGCTTACTCTGAAAATCAGTGATTGAAGGGCTGCATTGAAGACTCTTCTGTGCCTCTCTAGGAATTTTATTCCAGGGAACGGGAGCGCCCTGGGTAAGGAAGCAAAATGCTTCTTTGGGAACATGTCCAAGGTATAAATGCATAAGAAATGAGAGAGCTAAAGCAAATAAATATTTTGGAACTTCCTAACACACATACATCATGCAAAGATCGGTGTGTGGTAAAACAATTATGTAAATGTTTAATGGTCAAAATGAATAAAGTAGGATTGGATTATTAGACCAAATTATTAAATAAATATCCATGAGTCCAGGGTGAAATAAATGAAATATTTGATAAATAGGTAGGAATACTGAAAACTCATGCATAAGAATTGCAAATAATTTATGTTGTGCTCCAACTGTAAGAAGTTACAGAGTAATTACCACCTTCTTCACTGTGACTTCCGTCTAAACACTACAGTACGGGCAGAGATAGAAAAAAGGAAAGAAAAAACAGGTAAGTTTACAGTGGTGGAGCTTGACAAATACTAACTGAGGTGATCAGGGTCAACATCTGCAACGCGAAGTCATATACGCACCTGTTACATGATGTGATGAAAAGAACACCCGACCCCTACGGTCAGCCTCCCTAAAACCCATAACCCCAGTCCAATCATGAGAAAAACTTCAGTCAAATTCAAATTGACACATATTCGACAAAATACTGGCCAACACTCCTCCAAACTGTCAAGGCCATCAACAATAAGGAAAACCTGAAAAACTGTCACAGCCAAAAGGAGCCTAAAAAGAAGTGACAATGAAATATAATGTAGGATTTGGAGAGGATCCTGGAACACAAAAAGGAAATAAGGGGAAAATCTAAGGATAATCTGAATAATATACAGAATCCCATGGAAATGTATCAATGTTGGTCCATTAACTGTGAGAAACGTGCCATCCTCACACAAGATGTTATTAATAATACAGGAAATGGGGGCACCTGGGTGGCACAGCGGTTAAGCGTCTGCCTTCAGCTCAGGGCGTGATCCCGGCGTTATGGGATCGAGCCCCACGTCAGGCTCCTCAGCTATGAGCCTGCTTCTTCCTCTCCCACTCCCCCTGCTTGTGCTCCCTCTCTCGCTGGCTGTCTCTGTCTCTTTCAAATAAATAAATAAAATCTTTAAAAAAAATAATACGGGAAATGGGATGTGGCATATAGGGGAGCTCTGTGCGGTATTTGTAATTTTTTTCTGAAAATTTAAAAGTAGTGTAAAATCTAAAAGTTCATTTTTTACGAAAGCATGGTACCTGGGAACTACATCCTCACGTGGTGACAAAATGCCACCCTGCAAAATTAGCGGTTCTCGGGGGGGGGGTGGCGGGATGTAAGTGTATAATGGAGGGCTTAGGCTCCCACGCACCTCCTTCAGCATAGCTCTTAGGATCTCTCTGGTGGACAACCAAGCACCGTGGGCCACCAGATGTACTAAAACAACAGCACTTAAGAAGGGGTCATAACTAAAATACCCTAAATCTAAAGCCTGCAGAATTACCCATAATTAGGAAATGTGGGAGACAGAGCAAGTTCACACACATGAAAACAATCAGACAAATCCAAAACCCTCTGGCTAACTTGTTTGTTTCTCAAATGCCAAGTTAGCATCATTGGAAAATGGCAAGGCTGGGGTAATAAATGTAGACTTCAAGAAGTAACTTTGATTAGATCCTGGTTTGAACAAACCATCTATAAACCCTCTATGTGGAGGCAATTGGGGAAATTTAAATACAGCTTAATGATCCTCAGAAAACAACTTCACTGTGAGGTATGAAAATAGTATTGTGATTTGGATGGGAGATATTCGTATCTTTTTTAAAAGATATTTTTGTTTGTTGTTTTGTTTTTGAAAGATTTATTTTTAGGTAATCTCTAGACCCAATGTGGAGCTCACACCCAACCGTGAGATCAAGAGTCATGCACACCACAGACTGAGCCAGCGAGAGACCCCTAAAAGATATTTTTGGAATAAAATGCAATGATAGCTCTAATTTACTTCAAAAAATTAATTTAAAAATCAAATACAATATGTCAAAAGGGCTGATATTAGTGAAATCTAGATGATACACACATGGGAGTATGAGTCAGCTTTTGCTATGTAACAAAATTCCCAACCCTGAGTGATTTAACAGAATAACTCTTTTTTTTTTTTAAAGATTTTTTATTTATTTATTAGACAGAGATAGAGACAGCCAGCGAGAGAGGGAACACAAGCAGGGGGAGTGGGAGAGGAAGAAGCAGGCTCATAGCTGAGGAGCCTGACGTGGGGCTCGATCCCATAACGCCGGGATCACGCCCTGAGCTGAAGGCAGACGCTTAACCGCTGTGCCACCCAGGCGCCCCTAACAGAATAACTCTTTATTCTCTCTCCTCTGTCTGTGGGTCATCTGGTGGTAAGCGGGTCTCAGCTGCACTTCCCCGGGCAGGACTCTTATATTTCACACAGTCTTTGGAGGGATCAGCAAGCTGGGACACTTCCTTCTCATGGCTATGGCAAAAGTTGAAACAGGCACACCTCGTCACACAAACATACCGCAAGCCTTGCTTGCACCCCGTTGATCAAGACAAGTTACATGACCAAGAACAACCAAGTACACGGGAACATGTACTTTGTCTCTAGTGAAAAAAAACTCCAAAGTCATATGGCAAGAAGCACAGACACAGGGAGGAGTGGCATTACAATCAACAATGCACACGGCTTTCCTCTTCAGTGATGGGGCTGTATGATACCATGTTCTCATTCATTCCGTAGGGTTAGAAATTGTCACAAATTCAACCCCTCCGGTTTTCTAAGAAGAAAATCTCAGCAATGTTCGTTTTGTATTTACTACTCTCTCCGATTCTTTCCTAACTCCGCTTTACGCATAGTACGCATTGCATACAAGTATGTGGAACTAATACGCGTACCAAACTGGCACCCTTCTGCACGATTGAGAAGTGTATATCTTCCGTTTTCTCCATCCCTCAAATTTCCGGAAAGGCTAGTCAATAATGCTCATTTATGAAGATAAACTATCTACCTCCCAGGCTGCCATTTATAAACTTCCTCTCAAACGCCGAAACCATTTTGTGATTTATCATTCATGTTAGCCTATTCTATTATTGGCACAAACGCAGGAGAGTAAAGTGAATGAAAACTTCTCCTTCTCCTCCTTCTCCTCCTTCTCCTTCTCCTCCTTCTCCTTCTTTTTCTTCTATTTTTTTTAAGATATATTGGGCCAAATTACTGTAACAGTGGGTGGCATCAGCATCAAGGTACCTTTCACTATTGTATGCATTTCGATCCACACACAAAGATATAAATTCAAAGGGTGTTTCATTTCCGAGTAGCCTTTGATTTACACAAGTTCAGTCTTCAAAAGGGGAAGTGAGTATGGCTGCTAAGGACTGATGGTGTCCAGAGCCATCCATCACCCCTTGGCTATCATACCCAACACCAGGTTGCTTAGCATTCCCTGTGCAAAGGAAATCTGACCAAGGGAAGATTTTAATTTAGCAGTGAACACGGGCACTAGCCTATATCTACACCATTTTCAAGAAATCTCAGCATTTGTAATAAATTGAGGGCAATGGGAATCAGACAGAATCAACGTGACTATTTACCATTTCATTTCCTGTTTTCTTTGATTTCCCACAGACATTTTTTCTTCTCCTTTGTCTTCCTCCTCTTCTTTTCCTGTTCTTTCTCCTTATCATTTTTATTCTTCTTTTCTTTTGGGGGAAGATCCACATGATTATATCACTGCCACTATACACTAACATTCACTTCTTTATATTTACATAGGAGTTCTAAAAGGAACGGGGCAAGGATGTGAATCCAACAGTTGCTATTAATAAATCTGAGAAATGAAGGCATTTGCAAACAAAATTTTAAATATCTAATTAGAATGAAAACCTCTATAATTATATCTGGTTTATGCTTATAACTATATTCATGTTATATACTATGAAGAGTATTATAAAAAAAGTATTGTAGTAATCTCCCCAATCCTTTAGTTAAGTTGCAAACCAAAATGTTATTTGGATTTATGTGTGATTTTTTTTTTAACTTTCTTATTATGGAATTGGCAATCTGTGGTATTTCCTCTCAGTTGTATGCTTTAGGATCCTGAGCAATTAAGAAAATAAAAGTATTCTGAGAAGAGACTAAAAGAAATGAAATATTTTCTGAAATGGAAAATTGTTTTGTCTAACCAAAGGAAGATAGCTTACTTAGTCCCCATAAGTCAAACTATGATCAGAGGAGTAAATGGGCCCTAGAGAAGAATTTGTGATAGTCAAAAATGAAGAATTTAGAAATGACAAGGAATCAATAAACTTCAGCATTGTGCAGGAAGAAGAGACATCGAGATCTGAATAATAACAACACTGAACGATCCTCTGACAAAATAGTTTACAAAACTTGTTGAACATGGATAGCTGTGGGCAAAAACCCGTGTGGGTAAGAAAAAGGGAATGAAGGTGCCATTCTTGAGAGGAAGAACCTTACAACTTCGATAGCCTTGCTTTTCCAGAATCTTTCACATCTGTGACCCTTCTGTAGTTGGAAGGTGCCTGGAGGGTAAGGGAAAATGACTAGCTCTGTCTAAATCATGAATGTATCCCAGAGAAGCTAATATACTCGACAGATTTTAAGAGCAAGTAACTGGGAACCCGGGTCCGGACTCCATTTCAATATGGTACACTGGAAAGACCTGGGGCTTTGCCGGTTTGCTAGAATTTGAACCCAAGTATTAGCCAGGTGGCATGGTTAACCATTCAACCTTCAGCAAGTCCATCTCTAAGCCCAAATCCTCCCTCTACAATGCAGATATCATAACACATGGATTTTTACAGGAATTAAATGAAACAATGAGGCTTCATGGCAGTGTCCATCTTTGAGATAGTCATATACAACACAGGACAGAAAGTGTGGGCACAAAGGTGGACAAGCTATGGACTATGTGCCAAATGAATCACATCACCTGTGTGTTTAAACAGAAATTTTACAAATTTCTGAGCAAATTTACAAATAAGATTTTATTAGGATGTGGCCACACTCACTAGTTTATGTACTGTTTCTGGCACTTTCTTGCTCCAATAGCAGGGTTACGTGGTCACGTCGACAGAGGCTGTATGACCTACAGAGGCATCATAAGATATTTTAAATTCTTGAGGGAGACACAGAAACATTTGACTTCTGTCAGATGTCAGCAAACAATGTGCTGGCAGGTGTTCCGAGTTGCAACGTTAAATCATGCTACCTTCCTGCAAAGCTGAGTCTGGGGCTCTGTGAAAAATCCAAGTGGAACAGGTTGAGTGAGTTCAAGTTGATTCCAAAGTTGGTCAAGTTTTGCGGTGACTCACAGGCTTACACATTACTAAACAGATATGGTCATTTAAGGAATATTACTCAGCTATCAAAAAGACAATTTCTCAACATTTGCTGCAACATGGATGGCACTGGAGGAGATAATGCTAAGTGAAATAAGTCAAGCAGAGAAAGACAATTATCATATGGTTTCACTCATTTATGGAACATAAGGAATAGCAGGGAGATCGGTAGGAGAAAAAAGGGATAAAGAAAGGGGGGATAATCAGAGGGGGGAATGAAGCATGAGAGACTATGGACTCTGAGAAACAAACTGAGGGCTTCAGATGGGCGGGGGATAGGGGAATGGGATAGGCTGGTGGTGGGTAGTAAGGAGGACATGAATAGCATGATGCACAGGGTGTTATACGCAACTAATGAATCATCGAACTTTACATAAAAAAATGTGGTCATTTAAGAAGAAAATTAAAAAATTCATATATATAATTGTAATGTTGTAAATAAATTTTGTAATGTTGAGTACAATGTTAGTATATACATTCTTTATATATATATGTAAGTAATCACTACACCCAACATGGGGCTTGAACTCATGACCCCAAGATCAAGAGTCACATGCTTTCCAGACCGAGCCAGCCAGGCGCCCCTAGGACATTCTTCTTCTGTTGTGTGGGCCCAAGCTGTTCAGCCTTTCTTTTACCTGAGAGGTATCACAAATCAGCTACTAAGACACAACAGGGCCACTGCCTCAGGAAGAATGGGCATCTCTGATTCAGACAAGAGAGGTGTGACCTTGGCGTGATCCTGACTGCCTCTCTGCATTCAACGTTAGTCCTGCTGGCTTTTCCAGTGCCCAAGAAGGCTGTTGCCTTGATGTACAACTACATAGGGTTGAAAGAGATACCTTTCTATAAAACTTGCCTTGACCTTCAGAAACTCCACTGTGAGTACAATCCCTGTCACCATGGCAGTGAGCAAGGATGACCTCACACAGACTAAATCCCCTTCCGTCACTGGCTTCTTCCTCCAAGAATCTGCTAACCCAAACTTTGCCAAAGGTCAGGTGGATGGCGAATCATACCGAATTCCACTTCTCCCCTGGAAGCTGCCTCTTAGCATTGCCTCTTGACTTCCTGTCAGCAGCTGGTAGCCCTCACGGTGATTTATCCACTAGGAGAAGCTGGAGGTCTGGAGCACGTGTGTTTCTTATTTGAAGGCCACAGCTGCCTGTTTGAAGCTTGGAGCAGTTGGCCAGCGAATCCTCTTCAGTGGACAAAATGAAGGGTTAGCCTACCATGTAAATGCATTAGGGACAATGTGCACTTATCTTTCTTTGTTCCAAGCTGATGGATTCTTCCCTGCTCTCCTCTTCTATTGACTATCGTTGGAACTTCCTCATTTCTGATTTTCAACACTGTTATTATTAGGCCGGTCTAAAGACCCCTTACAGACGATACCTGACAAACACCCATATACTAATTATTTTTACTTTCCCATGGCAAGATAATAAAGGTTATTTTCATTCAGAATGCATTTTGTGGTTCAATGACTCTGGCCTATTTACAGTTTTTGACTTTCCTATTTGAGAGATGAGAATAATACTAATAATTTAACTGACAAAAAAATCCCACACTGATATGGATTTCTCTATTTTTATATTCCTATGCAGAGGATGCTTTATCTCGAGTCTAGATGATACTAAAAATAAAATGTTACCGAAGGCTATGTCTGTTTTGAAAAATGAATTCACATAGGGATCATGTGGGAAAGTGACTTTTCCTTCATCTGAAGGTAACAGCAGAGGCTTTGTTAAATGCTGAACCATTATCGGCCTTGCATTTTTAGCAGACTGATTTTCAAGTCTCTGGGTCGAGATCTAAATGCAAGTCCAGTTCATACTGTCCATACTGTGACTTTGACGCCTGGACAACTTCCAAGACAAAATTCTGGCAGTTTGCCAAATGTTCTCTTGAGGATGAAATGAGAGTTTCCCTAAATTCTGGATGCAACTCTAGCTTGGATCTTGTGATCCAATGCTCAAAACCAGGCCTCTTATTCCTGAGCCCAGATAACCCCCAGGGTACCCTTGTTCTCAAATGTGATTTCTTCACATTCTCCTGGGCTTTTGTCCCCTGTTGGTAACCTTTCCAGGGTCCAAACTCTTTTCTCCTAGAACGTGACCTTTTTCTGGAGGGTCCCACATTCCCTTGAGACAGTGTAACTTCCCTGGATTATGACTTGATCACTGAGACCCTTACCGGTTGGGAAGCTTCTTGGCTTGCTGTCATTTACCATGTGTCCCTCAGTGCCCTCACATGCCTGTTGGGTCACCTTCTATCTTTTCAATTGGACATCCTTGAAGGTCCCTGTTCAGCTTCATCCATTTCATACTGCCCTATGTCCCTGGTCTAGTCTTTAAATGAACATCTGGAGAAACCGAGAAGGGCCTAGTATTTTCTGGAAGCTCTCCATCCTTCTGCAATTAAAAACCACCCAACTTTAACTGATGTGGGATGTGTCCCAGCCTCCCAGCCAACGTCTGGGCATCATCTAGCCAACTGGCCATCTCTTAACTCTGAGGATTGTGTCATAAATTTCAGTGGTGTCTACATTCTCATCTCTGCCTTTTAATCCACTGGATCCTGGGTTACGGGGAAAGACTTTCATGATCAATGTAAATGGACAGTCAGCCAAGTGATAATTTCAATGTCCACCTCACGGTTGGTAAAACTTTCCCATTTGCTAAGCCCACTGGAGGGTGATCTTTCTGAACTACGTGAACGTAATCAGTAATTCATATAATTTGTGAAATTTAATCGAGGAGCCCCCTCCGCTGTCTCTTTCTCACCTGTTGGAGTGCTTAACTTACATATTCCTTAAGGTCAAAGTAGAAAGGTGGGGTCATTGTCATCCCGCTCCCGAAGAAGCCTACAATTAAAATACTGAGCCTGCCTTTGCTTTCCTGTACGGTTTGCATTTAGGCAGCACAGCCTGAAGCTCGTTTATAAGAGCAAAAGTAATAGGTTTTAGTGGAAAAGATAAGCTTTCCCCATTCACTTGTTATTTTGGATTTGTATTCTAACAAAATAGGAATGTACACAGTTGATTAAGTTAAACTGATAAGAATGTTGTGGTAATTGCCTCAAAAAGAATGTAGATAAGTTAAAAAAGGGGAAATATCCCAAACTAAATGGGATGTTAAGCATGGGCTCTTTGGTCTTGAATAAATCAGATACTTATCTGCCACCAACAACAAAGTTAAAAAAAAAAATTCACATTTACTCCTTTCTCTCCATGCCTGGAGGAGGTTGCCCGTATTACATATTATCTACTGGTAAGACAGCATGTGAATATATGAGCACTTATCGTTTTGTACATGAGTTAAATGTATAACTTACAATTAAATATTGTAACGAACATAGGGTTATCCAACACGTTATTTGTCTAGAGAAGGGGTTTTCAGAAGTGGGTGGCAATCTCCCCCACAGACAACACTTGGTAATGTCTGGGGTTCAGGTGGTTCTCCCAGCGGAGGGGAGCAGGCTATAGGCCTAACGTGAAGACCCAGGGATGATGCTACACATCATACAAAGCATAGGAAAGGCCTCTCTACCCCCAGCCAAAATAATTACCCAGGTTCAAGGATCCATAGCGCAACAACTGAGAAATTGCGGACTAAATACACATAGGTATTTTCTGGTGTTATATTCACTTTGCACCAAGCGTGGCACTTAGAATCTCCATTTCAACTGCCTCACTCACTTCTCACAACCGTCCTACAAGGCTGTACCCATTATACAGGTGAGAAAATGGAGACTGATAGGCACAGGAACTTATTAACCTTAATTAGGAAGAGGGACAGTCATGATTCAAAGCAAGATTGATCTGGTTCCTACATCATTCAGAACTGCCACACAAGATTCCTCTTGCAGACACCACTTAGCTAAAGATTAGCAAAACAACATTGGAGTAGGTGGTTAAATCCTCATAATTGAAGATTTAATTGACGTTATTCATTGACCTGGATCATGCCTAATCAATACCAAAGTCAGCATGCAAGACCATTTTTCTTACTCTGAGTCTCTTTATACAAAATACCATTTGGTATAGCCAAAATATCATTGATAAGTCAAGTTACTGTGGTCGGTAGGATAATGGCCTCAAAGACATCCACATCCTAATTGCAAAAACCGTGTATTTGTTACATGACCTGGCAGAGGGAAATGAAAGTTGCACATGGAATTAAGGTTAGTAAGCAGGTGGTCTGGATATTGTGAGATTACCCTGAATTATTTGGGTGGGCCAAATGGAATCACTTGGCACAAAGCCCGTTTCCTATATGGAGATATCCCCCACCACGCCTGCTGTCATGGTGGGGGCGGAGTGTACCTCTTACCACAGAAAACAAAAGAACACGTGGTTCTTCCCTCCACTTTTCAGACAGACTTTGACTGAGTCTGTGGCCAGACGCCTACCATGAGGATGCTGAATTTGTCAACAGGGATCCAACACCAGGAATGTCAGAGACAATTCCTGCTCACCATGGAAGCGGTGGCCACAAGATGCAGTTCCCAGGGGCCAGTGGACCGTGTGTCCATGCTTCTTGGCTGGAGGTGTAGCTGTAGCAGCCACACGCTGTGCTGAAGACGGTCGTGTCCTCCTCAGACTCCGTCAGTGCCCCCGTGTGCAGGACATATCTCCCACGCATTCCCGTTATTCCCCCCGACACTCTAAGCACGATTCTCCACCTTTCCTGGTGATTGTGCAAGCTCTTCAGTGTCTCTGCAACATACTCTGTTACCACACCATCAGCCTGCATCCGTTCCACTCCTCCTGCTACGAATGCCAAGTCAACAGACGAGGACAACATCAAGGAAGTTAGCTCACTTAGGACACCAGTCGCTTGGTCAGAGGCACCACGACATGGGTGGAATCTAGGCAGACACGTGTGAGCTGTAAGAGTGAAGGAACGGACACATCCCACAGAGAAAAGAAAAGCAGAAATGAAGACAGAAGGAAAGGTAAAACGTCACGGGCCCCTTCACGCAGGCCAGGATCATGAACTAAAGCACCTGATCTGCTCTTCCTGAGAGCGGACAGGTTCGAGGATCCCTCCTCCCCTAAGTTGTATTGTGACTCCTGTCTTCAAATACCTACAGAGCAGGAAGGCACACATATATCCTACACACACAGCTGTATGTGTGCCATATATCTACCGCATACACATAGATATCACAGGTGTGTGTACTTAGGTAATATATATACATATATACACATAACGGGTGTATTGATAAAGATATGTGGCGTACATATATATTATACATATGCATATATGCTATACCTATGGTCTACACATACAAGATCAACCTATACATTTATACCTGTGTCATATAATACATATCATAGAGTAAAACACTGGCCAAAGACCATCCGTCACCTGCCCACAAGTGTGCCTTGATGAACACACCTACTATGTCCTGATGTTGAACTAGTTCCCGTGGGACAGGCAGATGACTACCATCTGGGTTTCCTTTTCTCAAAGCTCCATGACTCACACATGGCAGAAACCCAGTCACAGTCAGAAAGAAAGGAAAGGACGTACATAAAGTCTAACTGAGGAGCAATGCAATGGATAACAGGTTAATGGTCCAAGGAGCAAAACAAGACGTATGAATTATTGACAGTAGGAAACAAAATGTTGGGGGAGATCAGGGGGAGGAAGAGATTTGAACTTCCATGGAATTCTCAAGCAGACAGATCTGGATGCCATTTGGACCAGTGGAGAAGCAGCCAATATTTTTCTGAGGAACACATAGCATGAGCTAGGGGACGTTCAGAAGAAAACAAGTGGATATTACAAATAATCATCTTGCACCTGGAAATCAATGGGATATTGTTTAACTCACAGAGCCAAGGATTAAAAATATATGTAAGATTCTCTTAGAAGAAAAGGCCTTTCAAGAAAGCTTGGGGGGCGCCTGGGTGGCACAGCGGTTTAAGCGTCTGCCTTCGGCTCAGGGCATGATCCCGGCATTATGGGATCGAGCCCCACATCAGGCTCCTCCACTATGAGCCTGCTTCTTCCTCTCCCACTCCCCCTGCTTGTGTTCCCTCTCTCGCTGGCTGTCTCTATCTCTGTCAAATAAATAAAATCTTTAAAAAAAAAAGATTTAAAAAAAGAAAGCTTGGAACAGAGAAGGTACTGATTGCAAAAGTCACTTCAATTAATAAATGATAGGAGGGAAGAATGAGTGTGGGGAGCACCTGGATTAAATATAAGGAATATTAAATAAACTCATCTTTGCTGTCCTGATTTGGCTAAAGTGGGCACCTACAATTATAAGCCATGATTTTCTAGAAGAGAATGTTGGTGAATTTTACATGTTTGCAAATGTAGGAAGTTAGAAAGTAGTAATCTACTAGAAGGGAATTGAAGGTAATGTCTAGTTTCATTATCTTGCCACTGAATTGCCTAATGCAGTGATTTATCCAACCTTGACATTATGGACATTTTGTCAATTGCATAATCCTTGTGGTCAGTCAGGCTGTCCTGTGCGTTATGCGAATGTTGAGCTCGATCCCTGGATACTACCTACCAGATGCCAGAAGCACCCTTCCCCAATATCACAGCCACAAATGTCTCCCTACATTGACAGATGTCTTCTGCAGAGAAAGTTACCTCCAGTTGAGAAATATTGCTCTAAGGGCTATCTTGCTAGCCTAAGACGAATGCTTGCCAATGCTTAAGAAAGGTTTGCACAGGTTACCTGTTTTAGCTCTCTTTCCTTCTGATCCAAGTGTCTAACCATAAACATTATTTCTATGAAGCGCTGATACTCCCTAAAACAACTAACATAATCATGGGAAATACAGAAAATTCTGTTGGCTGGACAAGCAGTTGAGTGCCTATAATTATTCCCAGCTATGAAGTTAGGAAATCATTTCGTTCACATAATATTCACCATCTTAGAATATTTTCTCAACCGTATATTCTCAATTCTCTTACACTAAAGAATGATGGGACCCATGAAGGATGGAAACTTCCGGTTCTGCGCCAGTTCGGATATCAAGATATGGCCGCAGGAAGCATGACTGGGGGTGAGGATGCTCAGGTGGGTCAGGAGCCAGCCTTGTCAATGCAGGAAGTGGTTGAGTCTCAGGTTTGTGAAGGGGACAATGCAGTGTGGGTACCATCAATGCACAGGGGAATTCCCGGAAAGGCTGGCCATCGGTCTCCATTAGAGCCTATACGTTTTGGGTATTGGATCCACAGGATCTCCTAGTCAATGGTGTCTGAGACTTTGTTCCCCTCCTTTGTTCTCCATTCTTATTCTCAAGCCTTGTAGTCTATGACTGCAATTTTCCTCCCCTAATCCAGAAAGAGCAACCCGATGCCACATCCATGCTAAAAGTGTGGTCACCAGGAGGAGCAAGGGGAGGGCTCTCCCTTACCCTCAGTCTAATGGGCCAAAATGAAATTTAGCAGGCACCATCCTGTGTCCAAATCACCAAACCGCAAGTTTCAGACGCACCTTCCTTTCTGCTGCACCGTGTGTGTCTCAGAAAGACTTCCATGCATTTCAAAAGAGGAATCTATCTAAAACGGCAGCATGCCCGTGCAAAACAAGGAACAATTACATCCATACTATTTTCTTAGGCAGGTATTTCAAAAGCCGATTCCGGACGTGAGACTTGTTTTGGTAACCTATTTTCCCAGCTTTTCCTTGAAACTAAAATTTATAGGGTAATCTAAAGTTTTAAGATTTGAAAAAGAGCTCTGGTAATCTTTTCATTTTCTATAGGCTTTCTTATTTTGAACTGCATCAAAAAAATAAATAATGTTTTATGGCCCTGAACTTCAAGTAGGTTTTAAAAGACATTTAAGGATATACTTCAGTTACGTGTGGGACCCAATCTTGATGAACAGTGCACTCTGTCTATTCCGTCGGGATAGCCCACTGCTTTATGATGTCGGACTATGTCTACTCGATGAGAACAAGAAGGAATCTCGAGACCCACGATGGGAAGTAAACGAGCCCAGGCACTGCTGTAAGATGCCACGTTAGAAGATGGAGCGCCTAGATGGGTCTCAGGGCAACAGGGCTGTGGTTGGATTCCGGCGCATAAGCAAACAGAGGAGATGTGAAGTAATGAGAACACCCCAATCACAACGCCTGGAAATTCAGCAAGCCAGCAATTTCAGACATAGAAACTTTCATTCCCTTTTCCTGGTAGCTTCCACGCCACTGAGGATCGGTTTACGACGTTCCAGAAGAGGTAAAATATTCAAAAGTGATCTTTGCGACCTGCGTGAGATTGCTGTACGGTACTCTGCATACACGGAAAACCATACAGAGCATTTTTTAAAAAGATTTTATGAATTTATTTGACAGAGAGAGAGAGCAGGGGAGCTGCAGAGGGAAAAGCAGACTCCCCACTGAGCAGGGAGCCGGATGCGGGACTCGATCCAAGACCCCAGGATCACAACCTGAGCCAGAGGCAGATGCTTCACCGACTGAGCCACCCAGGCGCCCCCAGAGAATTTGCTGACAGTCCACTGGCTATCTACAGGATTCTTGCAATGACAATACTCTAAACTGAGAAATGTTTCCTGAGACATGAACTTTATCTAGTTGAACTTTCAGTATTTCGTTATTTTTATCTTTTTTTTTAAAGATTTTATTTATTTATGTGACAGAGAGACAGCCAGCGAGAGAGGGAACACAGCAGGGGAGAGAGAGAGGAAGAAGCAGGCTCCCCGCCAAGGAGCCCGATGTGGGACTCGATCCCGGAACACCGGGATCACACCCTGAGCCGAAGGCAGACGCTTAACGACTGCGCTACCCAGGCACCCCTATTTTTATCTTTGAACATTATGAAACTATGTCCTCTTGTCAAAATTACACCTAGAAAAATCCTTCAAGACCTGGTGTACTAAAAAAATGGGGTAAAATTTACAAATTTGATTGAGAAATGATCAGTCCACAAATTCGTGAGATAAAGATATTTCACCTAGATAATTACCACATTTTAAGGGCACATACTTGCAAATAAAGTGCCCCAAGGATAAGACATCCAATACACGAGTACAGCAATGAGTAAGGAAGATGTTTTTCTATATTCCGAAATTCTATGAAAACAAAAGGAACAGAGTGAAGACTTATGGAGTTACTGCTGTGGTTACCTCAGATAGAACAGGAAAAAACACGATGGCACTCAGATATATCAATACTGATATTGATTATAAATTTATATCACAATATATACAAGGATTGGTGTGCTTTATCCCTCAGATCAAAAAAGGAATATGCAATAAACAACAAGAAAATTGGGCAAAACGTATGAAACAATTGCATTCAAATATTGCGCGATGGTCAGGACAGAAATGTGATCATTGATAGAAGAAAATAATAAGGTGAGTCTGACGATTGCCCTATCTCCGTGGCCAAAGGAACATTCTAGGCTGTAAAAGCAGAGAAGGGGACTCTAGCTGAGAAGGCACAAAATTCAGAGAGGCTGTCTTGACAACAGCTTGCGGGTCAGAGTTCCAGAAACCACAGTGCTGCAAAGTAAAGGTGTTCTAAACTCCTACCAGAAGGGCACCTGCCGGGAGCAGTCGGCAGAACATAAGACTCTTGACGTTGGGGTTGTGAGTTCAAGCCCCATGTTGGAAACAGAGCGTACTTAAAGAAAGGAAAAAAAAAAAGGAAAGAAACTTTTTTTTTTTAGAAGGATTTTATTTATTTACTTAAGAGAGAGTGTAAGCACAGGGGAAGAGGGGGAAGCCTACTCCCCGTTGAACAGGGAGCCATCCCAGGACACTGGGATCATGACCTGAGCCGAAGGCAGACGCTTAACTGTGTCAGCCAGGTGCCCCATGAAACTTCTAAAATTAAAAAAATAATATTAACAAATTAAAACTCCTACTGGAGATGCATGTCATGGAAAATACTTAGACAAGAATCTTGGGCACAAAATACAGTTATCGATACTGGGGAATAAAAAGCAAAGAGGCTGGCGTTAAAAAATGATGTAGCTGACCGAAATTATAAACTGTCCAACACACTTTGTGTCGACGGCTCCAGAAATAAATTCTTGGGTGAGCACATCTAAATGGCTAATATTAGGTCATGGGTCTGTGATTGATCAGGTCAGGGAGAGAGAGAATATGAGCTTCCTGCTTTGAAAGCAAATAGCAGAGCTCAGTCTTCCCTTAAACCTAATAACTAGCAGCTTCCCCAAACCCACCAAGAACTTCAGGTTTGTCAAGTTCGGGTGGGCAAATAATTATGCATGGGCGTTACCATAATCTTTCTACTGAAAGAGCGGGGTACCTTCTTTTTTGTTTACATTGAATGTATTAATCAATTCATCATCAAAACATTATTTAGAACATTCTTTTCTTATTATTAAACTTAAAATGTTAACATAGTAAATCAGTGTTATAATACGAAATACATCTAACATTTTCAAACAGGGTCCCTTTGTGTAATAATAATGGTGCAATAAGGGGACTCTAAGATCTCATGAAATATTTTTCTGCAAAATTTCACTGAATTTGTTGTTTGCTTTTCAGGGAAAATCACACGTTCAGCTACCTTAAATTATCTAAAAGCCTTTATAAGTATAGGAACGAGTAGGAAGAGTGTGTCATCATAGAGTTATCTTAAAGCTGCTGTTTTGCATTCTTGAATCGGGCACTTCAAAATCCAAATAACATCTTAAAAGAGAGAAACAAGTACTTTTTTAGATCAGTGTTTCTCAACTTTAATGGGGGGGGTGCTAATGGTTTTCCTGAAAAGGCTTTTCGAACTTCATTTTCTGTAATCCATCCAAATTACATATAATTTTAATACCCCGTCTATGCTGTCTATGCATTTGACTTTTATATGCTTAGGTACTCTGTGTAATCTGTGCTTGACAAACAGCAAGAGGAAGATTTGTTGCTCCCCAAGAATCTTTGCTTTCCTCTCGGATGTGAGATCTCCTGCTGAGAATGTTAGCTCTAGAATAGCGGTGTCCAACAGAACTCGTGGTAATGAAGGAAATATCTGGTAGTAGATGGTAGACGATGACCAGTTGTTTCATGTGACTGTAATTAACTATAATTAATTTAAATGAGTACAAATGGCCAGTGGCTACCACATGGGATACCAAAGTTCTAGACAGGTAAGAAGAAAACAATTGAAGTCCCAAGGAGTAGCTCATGACATGACTTTTGAAGAAGCATCTATTAAAGTCGTGGGACTCAGTCAGGGGTGATGTTACTCTATCCCCACCCACCCTGGGGGAGAACTAGCAAATTCTGAGGACATTTTGCTTTGTCACAAGTGGCAGCAGGTGCTAAGGCGCCCATGGCATCCAATCAGCAGAAGCCATCAATGGTGGCCAACACATTCTAATGCCCCTCCCTGCCCCAACAAGAATTACTGAGCGCCCCCATGAACAGCGTCAGGTTGGGAAACTCTGTGGGGAAGGTAGACCAGCTGAAACGTAAGCTTGGGATTTCAGCCTCTCCAAACACCTCCTTGCATTTGGGAGGGCAGCACGACCAAGAGGTTCCCTTCCTGCCGTGATTTCGGAAACACAAAGACGCTCTCTGCTCGACATACGTAACTGCATCTCAACACTGTCTCTAGGGGTTTCCGTCAGGCAGGAATACAAATAGCACCTCAGGCAAAATGTTTACTTACCCTTTCCCTTAGCGTATAAACAGCAGAGAGTAAAATGCATGCTCTGAAAGTCTCCCGAGGCATGCCCATCCAACGGAGCTGCACAGATCCTGTTACCAGCGCTGGGGAGGCGTGCCGCAGTGGTTTACCCGGCTTGCTTTAGGATTGCAAATATCATAAATATGGTTTCTAGGCCAGGTTGGAGAAGTGGCTCAGAAGATGACCGTTATTGGTAAACCATCTGGGACTCTACAAGTAATATCTACTTTTCTAGGGAGATTCTGAGCGACCTAAACCCTGTAAGGAAATGTGACGGGGCGCATTTACAAATACTGATAATCCGTATTCCAGGCCAACGGCAATGCTATAGGAGTAGGGCAAAGAGCTCCAGATTTCTCGGAGCAGCAATGTGATACCGGTACATTCTAACAGGCAGGGAAGTCTCCCTTGCCAACTAGGTTCCGGATGACGTCTGAATAACCATTCTGTAATCCGGTTAGTCTCTCCATCTCTACCTTGTTCCAGTTGTATGAGTTGGGTGACGCTGTGCCACTGTGCCACTGTGAAAAACGCACGCGTACGATATTTCAGGAAAAGCACGGGAGGGAAGAAATGCCACAGACCAAAGAACACGATACTATACAGAAGTCTGGGTGTGTGACAGGGGAACGTGACGTACCCTGGATCAACACTTTCATAAGGAGAGCGGGTGCGGCTTGGTGCCACGAGGACTCTCGGAAATAAGATTCACGCTGAAACTCAGGGGCCTGGGAATTAAAATAGCTACAGGTATAATTTAAATCAGAAACAGAGATGGCTCAATGTTTCCGAAGGGAACACATTTTCACCGGTCAGCACGGATCACCGGGTTAGGTTTTCCCGCTCAGCTACGCCATGACGACCACGGACAGGATCAGAGCACTCAAACGCAGTGTCAGAAATTCATCCTGTGTCTCGAGGTTGTATTAAGGCCCGTTTAGCCATAAACTCGGCTGCAGCTGCAAACCTCCAACAGCAAAATATCGCTCTTCTAAATCATTATGAAATTGTGCAAAAAACGAGAAACGGGTCACAACTTGCCAAAACGAAGCCTCAAGACGGGCAGTGAAGGCAGGCTTCTGAGAGGTACTAGGGAAGGGGCCAGTTCCTGGGAGAAGTCAACGGCCTGTGGGCTCTGTAGTGGGAGGAATGATCATACCCTAAGGAATCGAGAAATCTGCAGGAGAAAACAGCAGCTGGAGAAGCCCATGGGAGGCAAAGTCTTTAAAGATCGGGAAGCAAATGAGGGATAAAAAGGAACGTCTTTGGCTGAAGAGAGTTGCTCATGCATTTTCTGTACTTTAAACTTTTTTATTACAAGGATCCATCAAACGTTAGGAGGAACTACAGGGGATTTTACAAAGTAAGAGAGGAAAAGGCCCCAGCTGTAATTCTTTTTTTTTTTTTTATCAATGAAATCATATGCTATAACGGGTGAGATTAAAGGTTCCAGGAACTGGACAATATTGGTGGTCCTGTAAATGAGTAAAAGTCGTTAAGAAACCCATTTGGAAACACACATCTAAATGCATAAAATCCTATGCCCTTTGGTGCAGTTTCGTATTTGTATGAATCTATCCAAAGCATAACCAACTGTTGTGTGAGGAATGGGAGAGTTCGTATGCTGAAAATGACCAGCACGTGACAGATCTGGAAATATGGAAGATGCGATATTAATTTCCTTGAATATGATTTTGACAATGTCGCCACTTGAAAGTGTTTGCTTAGGGTTAGGGAAGGAAGGGACTGACCACTGCCTTTCCCATCTCTGCCCCTATAGTGCCCCATGCCCAAGGAGCATGTTGGAAAAGTATGGAGAGTGTGTGGTCCTAGAGCAAGGACGTTTCTGAAGTTTCCAGGGAGAGAAAGCACATGGTGGATGCTGGAGATTTCTTATCTATGCTTTCATGCAAAAGCAGGTAGCTAGTGAATTAGAAGAAAGATAATCCATCCTTGAAGGTTGGGTACAAGGGCACCAGATTGACTTGTCTGATTTTTCTGCACAGTTTCCATTCTGTGCTGGAGCCCCAAGGAGCAACACAGGCCACCTGCCAGTCTGGATAGATCCTGGACCTTCTCATGCCTCCAGAAGCCCAGAAGATACCCCCTTGCACATAAGCAGGGGAGGGTCACCACAGTGTCTCCCTTACTCAGAGCCTGATGTGAGAAAAGAAAAGTCTTCCTGGCCTTCCAGAGCCACCAAGTTACCCACATGTCACCACAAGTAGGGTTCAAGACATCACGTCTTGTAAGCAAGAAAAAAGGGAGTGCGTTTCATTTACAGGGCCCGAGCCATCAACAGGAATAAGGCTTAGCATTGTATCTGGGGCCCATAGTTCCTACTCCATTGACAATAACGGACAATACAGGAGAAAAAATGCACAAGTTATGAGAATTTTTCTTCACACTTATAATTAGGAATCCACATTGGCTGTCTGGATCTAAAATAATGAGTTCCTAAACAAACAAAGACAAGCACACATAGAAAGAGAACGATACCATGGAAAACTAAACAGCCATGCTAAAGAAATTCTCCTACCGGGAAAAAAGGAAATAAAAATCAGAAGCAAAGGCGAGAGATGTGGAAGACAAAGGCTACAGTTAGGAGTGTACCGAGTATCTGCTAAGATATAGAATATGCACGTTAATATGCGTGATGAATTACTCTAGATTTATGTAAGTCCCATTGTGCTCTGCACATCTGTCCACATCGTGCAAATTCCACTACTATGCTTGAAGAGTCGGTGACACACCAGTAGGACAAGCTCTAGAAAACCAATTTATGAAGACAGTTAAGGGCATTGACCCTGACTCTTGACTTCTTGTGTTGAAATTCCAATTCGTCCACTTCCTACCTGTAAATTCCTTAAATTCTATAGACTTCAGTTTCCTCTTTGGTAAAATGAACACAAAGTATCACTTGCCTTACAGGGCGAGTATAAGGATCGCACACCTTGGAGCGCCTGGGTGGCTCAGTCCCATAAGTGTGGGACTCTTGATCTCAGCTCAGGTCTTGATCTCACAGTCGTGAGTCCAAGCCCCACATTGCGCTCCACCACGCTGGGCATGGAGCCTACTTTACAGTAAATTAATTTAAAAAATAATAAACAAAAAAAGGATCGCACATCTTAAAAAAAAAAGTAGAAGTGTTACCTACGATGCAACTTACTCTTTTTAACAACAGTACCATACTTTATAGAAGGCATGTTAACAACGGCCTTATTGATGCACACACAGACGCTTACTCCCTGACGGCATCAAACCACCTTGGATATAACATCTTTGTTCAGTTCTTTAAATGCCTAACAACTCCCAATTTGCATACTTGGTGTCAAGTTCATTAACCTTGAGGAAATGTGAAATATTTAAAGCAAGTTTCCAGACTTGACGTACACAAGTGGGTTAGCTGTCTGATTACATGAACTGATGACGAGGATGACATTCATAAATAATAACATATATCAAGCTCTCTCGAGACATTACCCACTTCAGTCTGAAATTCGTTTCAGATGGGAGTGCCATGAAGCGAAGCTCTTCAGAGAACACACGTCATAGCTGTGTTTAAAATGGAAAGGAGGGGCGCCTGGGTGGCTCAGTTGGTTAAACGTCTGCCTTTGGTCTGGGTCATTGTCCCAGGGTCCTGGAATCGAGCCCCTTATTGGGCTCCCTGCTCAGCGGGAAGTCTGCTTCTCCCTCTCCTCCCCCCCTTGTGCTCTCTCTCACTATCTCTGTCGCTGTCTCTGTCTCTCCCTCTCAAATAAATAAAATATTAAAATAAAATGGAAAGAAAATTCCCTCCTATATCTTTTATAAAACATATCTTGTATTTAATTGTACGTACTTGTGTGTATTTACTGCTTTTAAATTTCCTACATTAAACTTTCTATGACAGTATATATTATGTTTTCTCTCTTACAGTTTCTGTACCTCCAACAAGAGAGATTTTTGCTACCAAAAGAAAAGCAAAATAATCATAACGATATCCATCATCATAGGAGACTGGCAGAATAACAATGATCATAAGAGAAAATACTATTTAATAGAGGTCCTGAGCTGCTGGTCAGATAGATATGCACAGCCCTTAGATGTGTTCACTTGCTGAGCACAAGGTTTGTAAAAAAAAAAAAAAAAAAAAAAAGCATCACTTGCAAGCATTAAGAAAAAAAATCACATTAGCAGCTTGAATTTGCTATAGCTGCTCTTGGAAGGTCACTGAAATACGTGGCAATATCTGGATGTCTGTGGCCTGGAGGTCAGTGGTTGGAGCTGATGGTTAGCTGCTCCCTCTTAAAAGGGTGTTCTTTCTTTCTTTCTTTCTTTCTTTCTTTCTTTCTTTCTTTCCTTCTTTCTTTCTTTCTTCTTTCTTCAAAGATTGTATTTATTTGTCAGAGAGAGAGCACAAGCAGGGGGGCAGGCAGAGGGAGAACAAGATTCCCTACTGAGCAAGGAGCCCAATGCCAGACTCGATCCCAAGACCCTGGGATCATGACCTGAGCCAAAGGCAGACGCTTAACCGACTGAGCCACCTAGGCACCCCAGGAGTATTAAATTGCTGGTTCACCAAAACCTCCGTCTCTTCTGCTATCTGGAATCATGCCCACTGGCACTGGACATTTGATCTCCTGCGTTACGAGATTCTATCTCCTAGTGTCTATCATTCTACTGAGGGCTTCAGATTCTTTATTACATTTAACACACAACATCCTAGAAAAGAATGCCTTTCATTCGTTCGTTCGTTCTTTCATCCATCCATCCATTTAGAGGGTGGAGGGCAGAGACAGGGGAAGAGAGAGAATCTTAAGTAGGTTCCACACTAAGCATGGTGCCCAATGCAGAGATTGATCTGATTGACCCTGAAATCATGACCTAAACCAAAATAGAGAGTCAGACACTTCACCAAATGCACAACGCATGTGCCCCTGAATTCCTTTTAAATATACATTTAAAATATGGTAAGACTGGAACTTAAGGATATTGGACAAAACTCACTCAACGTCCCCCAATGCAGCCCAGCCGCGATTTGAACATAAATGTACAACTACGCAGATGAAACTCTGAGCTTCTAGGCGGATTTGCCTTCCTTGCAAAATACTCACTAACACCAAGTGGATTCAGCTGCATTTGTGTCTCAGTATCCCCAACATTTCCTTCCCCAGGGACTGACCTTACTGTTCTTCACACTTGGATCCACCCTTTCTCTCCCAACTTTATCCTTAGAGACCCAAAATGAAGAAATAAATTTTTAACCTTTTCTCCAGCTTTAATGAGAAATCATTGGCATATCTCTGTGACATCAGCTGAAGCCCTGTGTGCAAGGTAAGGGTTTGACTTGCACGTCCTGTGACATGATGACAAATGTAGGAGCAGCTAACATGACATCATCTTTATCTGTTTCTAAAATATTTTTATAGTCATATACCCCTTTCTGTTTTCTTCACAGGGAAATGCATTTTGCCTGAGTAGAAATGTAAGGCTGAATAATTTTATTTTTTAGATATTCGTCACCCATGGTAGAATAATACCAATTCCAACTCATTCTCTGCCAACGCAATCTTCTGAGTTACATCTTCATCAGCAAAAACTTAGGAATTGTGACCTTTGCGTGATCGAGGCAAGTCCTGAACATTATTGCCTTGAAGAATAAAGACACTATGATTAACCATCCCTTAGGGAATAAAGTTTCCAGTAGGAATCAGTTATTAAAAAAAAAAAATACCTTCGCCGATAATCTGAGATGGTGATACCTGTATGCAGGTCAATCTAACAAATGTTAATCTAAGTGGACATCTCCACTGAGTACACAATCCCATGCGTCACTGTGTAGTCGATCCGCAAGCATCCCTTCAAGACGTCAGAGCTTTGGAAGCATTATCCCCCCTTGGAGGTGGACCTGTCCCCAGCTCTGAAAGTGGACCTTCTTTCTCCCTTTATCTTCTGCTGGTGTTCAAAGTAGCAGGTGTTCTTTTTATTATTTGCAACTGATCTGATTAAAACTTAATGACAACATATGCAAAAAGGTGTTGTCTCACGGTGATGTATATGAATTTAAGGTTATGATTTTCCATGCCAAATGAAAAACCATTTACCTAAACCTCCCTGAACAAAAGTCCTTGTGTGACAGATGATCAGGCATGCCCAAGCAGATGGGGAAATGTTCTGAGAACTGGAGGAATCCAGCTAGTTACTCGAGGTCTTTGCAGTGGCCCTAAAGGCTAATCTATTTTATTTTTTTCCTAGGGGATTGGGCAGATGGGACAATGGTATTGGAGGAGTTTTTCTCTTACTTTTCTCCAGTTGGTCAACTCTTTTCTCCTAGGGGAGAACAAGGGGGATTTGGTGAAGCTGCTGAAGGATTGCAAGAAATAAGAAACTGAGATGCCTGTTGTATCAGCTCAGTGACTTCATCCATGACCCAAATCTCACTCCTTCCTTTTAGAAGTTGGTGAGGAGACAATGCTCCCAGGACAGAATCCTTACTCATTCTGCACTGGAACCATCAACAAAACACATTCACCAATAACTACTGGGACCTACCATGTACCGGGCACCATTCTGGGTCTGTGGATGCCAAGAGGGAACAACAAAGACAAGATCCTGGGCCTCATGAGTCATGAGGGATGCAGAGACACAAAACATAACTGGATGAATAAAGTATAAATTATGTCATGGTGGACTGTGAGAGCACTAAAACAATGTGAGAAAAGCAGCAGGAGAGGGATATAAAGACCACAGCCTCCTCCTCATAATCATCTTAACCTAACCTTTCCTTCTCTCCTCTGTATACAAACATGTCCAGAAGGCTTGTCTGTTTTTGTTGTACTTGCAGTTTTCCTCTCAATACTAACATTGCAACATCTGAAAACAATCTTCACTGTAGCTCTCCGCTGTAAATATTTTTTATGCTACACACACTAGGCTATTTCTTCTTTGGGTTATGCGGTTTCAGTCCAAGTGCCTGGAATTCCCTTTTCTTTGCAAAGGACAGGACTCATGTATTTATAGTTGTTAAAGCTTACATTCAGGGAACATGTGCTGGGAACAAAGCGCATAAATCCCTATCCCTTCCTGCAAACACCTCAGCAAAAAGGGGAGATGAAGGTGTTAACAAGCGATGTAGTGTCATTCATGCCACCTCTGATGGTTAGTCAACAGTAGTGATCTGGAGAGCACCATCCCTTCCTCCAGAATAACAGAGCTATGTTATGTGCTCGCTCAATCTCTCCATGAGAACCTTGGGCTGATTTTTTCTTTTCTGTCTTTGAGAGGTGGGTCATTGAAACATGTATTAGGGTAATTTTTTAAATTAATTTATTTTAGAGAGAGAGAGTGATCAGGGGGATGGGTGGAGGGAAAGGAAGAAAGAAACTCAAGCAGACTCCCCAACAAGTGCGATAATCAGGACCCTGAGACAAGACCTGAGCTGAAACCAAGAGTCAGGTGTTCAACGGTCTATGCTACCCAGACGCCTCTAGGATACTTGGGATTTCAAGATGCAGACAACAATTTTTGCTAACTGAAGCCCTAAGTGGGAATTTGAATAAGGATTAAGTTTCTCACTGATGGACCGAAATAGTTGGAAAAACACCCCGAAGCCCAGGGACAAGGACAACTGCAGATCCTCACATGAAGAAGATGGCACGTCTCCCAGGGAGTAGCCACAACACATCCCAAGGACCAAAAGTGCCCACCTCTGAATCTCAACTCCAAATTTCAGCTTCTTCATTAATCTGATGAATGTCCAACCTGAATTGGCCACATGACCTTTAGCTGGGCTACTATAACCAACAGAGTAAGCACTCATATCATTTGGGCTATACCACCAGATGGGCCAACTCTCTAAGGTACCATTTCCAGAGAAGGGGGAGGAAGCTGGACGAGGACATGTTCACAGGCAGCTCACCCCCTACTTTACTAATGTCACCGCATGGGTCTAGGACAACCTATGTGAGCAACAGTGAAAGTGGGATTGAAGGAAGGCAAAGAAGGTTGGAGACATTTTCTCGGAAGGCTGACTCGGTAATTGTCATGAAGGAAATGAAGGGTTATTATGGAGAGAACTCTGGCCAACTCTTCTTAATCTTCACAGAGCACGAATAAATGGATTTAAGCGCCAACAAGGGAAGGTTAGGTTTGAGATGAAAAAGAATGTCTTGACAGTAAAAGTTATTAAGCATTAACCAAAGATTCTTGGTCATAAAAAGGCATTAGAAGAGATCCAATTCCTCATTTTAAAAATCGCTTAAGTTACCATTTTTTTTTTTATAAAACTGTTTTAAGAAGGTGTTAGGATGGAAAAAGAATTACCAGAAGAAAAAACAATTCTTACAATAACATTCTTACAATAACACCGCATGGGTCTAGGACAACCTATGTGAGCAACAGTGAAAGTGGGATTGAAGGAAGGCAAAGAAGGTTGGAGACATTTTCTCGGAAGGCTGACTCGGTAATTGTCATGAAGGAAATGAAGGGTTATTATGGAGAGAACTCTGGCCAACTCTTCTTAATCTTCACAGAGCACGAATAAATGGATTTAAGCGCCAACAAGGGAAGGTTAGGTTTGAGATGAAAAAGAATGTCTTGACAGTAAAAGTTATTAAGCATTAACCAAAGATTCTTGGTCATAAAAAGGCATTAGAAGAGATCCAATTCCTCATTTTAAAAATCGCTTAAGTTACCATTTTTTTTTTTATAAAACTGTTTTAAGAAGGTGTTAGGATGGAAAAAGAATTACCAGAAGAAAAAACAATTCTTACAATAACATTCTTACAATAACACCGCATGGGTCTAGGACAACCTATGTGAGCAACAGTGAAAGTGGGATTGAAGGAAGGCAAAGAAGGTTGGAGACATTTTCTCGGAAGGCTGACTCGGTAATTGTCATGAAGGAAATGAAGGGTTATTATGGAGAGAACTCTGGCCAACTCTTCTTAATCTTCACAGAGCACGAATAAATGGATTTAAGCGCCAACAAGGGAAGGTTAGGTTTGAGATGAAAAAGAATGTCTTGACAGTAAAAGTTATTAAGCATTAACCAAAGATTCTTGGTCATAAAAAGGCATTAGAAGAGATCCAATTCCTCATTTTAAAAATCGCTTAAGTTACCATTTTTTTTTTATAAAACTGATTGTTTTAAGAAGGTGTTAGGATGGAAAAAGAATTACCAGAAGAAAAAACAATTCTTACAATAACATTTGAAACCTGGAAGTGAGGCAGTCTCATGGCAACCAACGAATGATAAATAATAGATAAGATTAGTTTTAGGTCAACCATTTTCTGGTCAAATACACTAGAAAGATAATGAAGGTCAGTACTGTTTATCAATTTATGTTTTGAGTGCTGTGTCACGGGACTTCCCCTAGACAAGAATGCTGTTTTAATGAAGTGACCTGGGTACTTGATCATAGAAATTAAAGCACCCATGCAAGGTGTAGAGAATGAAAATGTGGGAAATTCTTGATGGAAAAGGGCAAAGTGCCAGTTATAGATTACTAAGGACATATACAATGTCAGTATAAATGCTTGAGTGGAAACATCCCAATTTTTCCTTGTGTTATCATCCAACTTCTGTCCACAACAGTACTTGGTATCCATAGTTAGATTTTTTTTTTCACTCACAAGGGTTTACCCTCATCCTCTGTTAACTTCACTCTACTAAGTAAAAGTTCAGTTTCAAGTCTTGAAGCAGAGATTGTCTGGGATACCGAGTGTTATTCCCAAATGCGTTAATTTAGATCCCAATGGAGGCAATCAGGCAGATGAGACAGTATTGGAATTGTTTAAATAAATCCATCAGTTTCCACACTGTGTTCTTTAGATGGTGATGCCTCCTTAAATACTCCTCTCCAGGGGCGCCTGGGTGGCTCAGTCGTTAAGCGTCTGCCTTCGGCTCAGGGCGTGATCCTGGCGTTATGGGATCGAGCCCCACATCAGGCTCCTCCGCTAGGAGCCTGCTTCTTCCTCTCCCCCTCCCCCTGCTTGTGTTCCCTCTCTCGCTGGCTGCCTCTATCTCTGTCAAATAAATAAATAAAATCTTTAAAAAAACAAAAAACAAAAAACTCCCCTCCAACAAAGCCCAAAGCTCACGTTCACCATTTCAAGTGTTTGGTGGTTCTTGTTACTTTAGTTGTGCTGCTGTTAGCAAAACGCAGGAAACTCTTTTCTGTTTTATCACTAAGAAAGTGTATGTTCAACAGAGTAATTGGAGATTAGTAAAAAGATACAAAGTGGAATGAAAGATACACACACACACAATGCATCCTTTCATTCAAAAATATCTATACATTGATTAACCCCACTGTACTAAGGGCTTTACAAGTTAAAACTAGAAGCAAAGAGACAATTAAAATATAATGTAAATTTTTTCTTATTTAAGGACAGTGTGATGTTAAACCCAGACTTTGGAGCACAGCTAACCCAATTTGTGCATGCCATCCCTTTCCTGATGACCTTGGCTGCTGCGTGCAGTGTGTTTGCTAATTACGTACACCCAGAAAATGGTTTTACCAGTCTACTTCTGCGGTCATGTCACAGTCACACAAGTCTCCTGCTATGCTCTGCATGAAATTGAGTCTGAGAGGCAGATTTTCCTTGTGCTCTCAAATGTTTATGGCATTAAAAAATTTTTTAACATTACTGTTGCTCTGACTTTTTAAATATTTTTACACATCATTTTATCAAGAACTTTAGCTAAAGATCCAAGGGAAATCCTAAACATTGGCTGTCTAGAACCCCCAGTTCAGAGTTAGAACAATGTTAGAACAAATCCTTCCCTCGGTGCAGACAACTGAATCTCAGACGCCAAGAGCTGTTGGGCCAATTTCCCCCAAAGCCTGCCAAGAGCTGAACTGGCCCAGGGAGGCAGAATCACAGAGGATTTGCGGGTTTTCTTAATGAACTAAATAAGCCCAGGCAACTTTTAGGAACTGCAGTCCAAAGTCCTATCTTTGAAGCCCAGATAGAAAATTATTGATCTCACCTGCTTGGTTCACAGAATCAGAACATGATACAATTAATGTTTCGACCAGAAATGTGCAGCCGGCTATTTCACCAACAGATAGCTGCAGCTGGATGGTAGATAACACCATGACTGTTGGACGGAGCAAAGCAGTGGATGATGTGTGTGTGTTGGGGGGTGTTAAGTGATAATGCAGAAGCTTAAATAGAATCTCATAAACTTCAGGACCAAAATTCTACTTATTGTGTGGAATCACCAGTGAAGTGGACGACAACCTGGGACTCCTTTAACTGCGGTTTCCAGCCAAGTGTTAATTTGAATGTTACTAGACAGGAGTACTAGCCCTCAGTGGGTATGTTCACTGGTTCAGATGAGGGTCCTGCTTCTCAATCACAGGCACCATTTTAATTTGGACTCCCCCAAAAGCGAACCCACCCTCCCAGGCAAGGTTTAGGACATACATCATGTGTTTGGGAGGTCATTCTTCCCCAGGAGGACATGGATTTGACAGACATGGAAGACAGAAAAGGCAGTACAGCCTGTGTTAACAAGTGAGTATCCCTTTGGAGAACAGGGGCTCAGTCCTCCAAAAGACTGTAGAACAGGTCTCAGAGTTGTCCAACAAAAGCGACAAGAAGATGGGACCTTTTTAAAAATTTTTTTAAAGATAGAGCACACTCACACGAGAAAGGGGGTGGGGTAGGGCAAAGGTAGAGGGAAAGAATCTTAAGCAGGCTCCACACCCAGCACGGAGCCCAACATGGGGTTTGATCTCATGACCCTGAGATCATGACCTAAGTTGAAATTCAGAGTCAGATGCTTACCCAACTGATCCACCCAGGCGCCACAAACCTGGGACATTTCATGGCAACTGCAGCCCTGGCTGGCTGAGGGTCACTGGCAAAGTAGCTGCCCAGTGTTACCAGTGTGCTCCTTCCTCAGGTCAGAGAATGTCTACTAAGTGACCTGTGGGGACACTGTGAATGTGGGCGGGGTGATACCAGCAAGTTAAATTCCACACTGATGTCTCATCGTAGAGTTGGAGCTCCACAAAGATCAGGAGGAGGTCTGGTGTTGTCAATATCCCGTCCCAAAAACCCAGCCAAGACTTTCTCCAAAATTGTCATCGGACCTTCCACAATCAAAAGGTTTCTTTCCAGCATGTTCTTGGACACAGGGCTCCACCTGGTATCCACAGGGTGTCAGGTACAACATTCCTTCTCCCAGAGTGAAGCATTTTACTTAAAATGGTATGATTTTCTTCTGTTACATCCTTCAATGGGTAACATTCTTTCTTGTCCCACCCAACCGCCTCTTACCAGGGAGTCTGGGTTGGATGGCCGGGTGGGAGCTGGGATCACGTATGTCCATTTGGCTGAATTCATTCAACCTGAGATTGTAATGTTTAATTTATCCTCGAGTCTGTCTAAAATGCAGAACAGCTTCCAGACGCAAAGGGAACTTTCTGTTTAGGGCTCTGTGCTTGTCTATATACAGCAATGGACACCCATGGGACGTCCACTTAAAAACAGTATTAAGAATACCCGAATCCTTGGGGCGCCTGGGTGGCACAGCGGTTAAGCGTCTGCCTTCGGCTCAGGGCGTGATCCCCGCGTTCTGGGATCGAGCCCCACATCAGGCTCCTCCGCTGTGAGCCTGCTTCTTCCTCTCCCACTCCCCCTGCTTGTGTTCCCTCTCTCGCTAGCTGTCTCTATCTCTGTCAAATAAATAAAAAATCTTTAAAAACAAACAAAAAAAAAGAATACCCGAATCCTGTTGTCACAGAAGAAACAGAGTTCTGTTACACTCTTCTTGTCCCTGAGTAACTCTGCCTAGAAAATGGCAACACATGGAAACTGTCCCAAATGTGCAGAACTGAAGTCGACACCCATTTGGCATGCTCTAGACCCAAAACAAACAAACTAGCAAGCACATTAAGGCAATGCCTGAGTGTTAGCTCTCCAGCTTCAGAATACATCTATTCATGAAATGCGCTCTTCACCAAATATTTTATCCCATGTGCACGAACCAACCAAACAAAACCCTTTCAGAGCCCCCAGACGTACGTGTGCTTCGAATGTCAAGTGAGAGGAAAGCTACCTTCCTCCCATACCTTGCTGCCTATGAAAACAACCTCTTGTTTGCTCTGGCACAGGTATCATGCTGATAATGGTCTAACCTACTCGGACTCCCTCAATTTTTGGCAAAATCACCCACCACTCGGCATAAACTTTCTTAGGAGCTGTTCTGAAATACGTAGTAAGTAGATTGCCCTTTTAATTTTTAAAATAAGCAAAAGTTAATTCTGATGGCTGACAGCATCCTCGCACAAAATAATTGTCTCTGGCAACGTCTGGGGACTCTGTCAAAAGACAGAACTTTCAGGCACGTTTAACAGACAGACTGAGCTACATGCATTCAGCATAATTCTATTCACACATCTGCTCTCTTTTATCACCTACATTACTGCATGTGACCTGTTTGGGCCACTTTAATAATGGCGCTTTCCCAAGATCCAGAGAAGAATTTCCATTTTAGAAACGCACATGGAACGCAGTAAAATTCAACAGTAGGAACTCTGAACTTGAGAAGCTCATCAATATTCATGCAGGTGGATTCCAGTCATTTACAGATGACACAATCAGCGTTTGAAGCTATCTTGCGTGAGTTAATTTTAACGTTTAAATGTATGCAGTAGTCATGTTTGGGTATTTAATTGTCTGTTACCCGGGTCTAAATGCCAGAGTTACAGTCACATTGAAAAATACATATTGAAATAATCAGCTGCAATTTATTTCATCTTATATTCACACGTTAAGTGGTAAGTTAATTGAAAGTGTGCGCACTTACTATATTTCACAATTTGGATATGTATGGCAAAATAGAACTTTAAAATGCATTTTGTTTAACCAATGTGGAACCTATCATTTGGAGAGTTTCAGAAACCTTGACAATTAAATTCAACTGTGGTGTCTGAACATGGCAAGGTCTAGATGGCTATTGATTTACACAATTGTAGCCTAATAGTAAACTAGATGCAAGGGCTCACCCAATGCTTTTTAAAGCTGAAATCCAAACAAATGGAGACTGTATTTCCATGTTAATTATTAATGTGTAAGAGAACAGCAGAAATATTTGTTTCAGTAGAGCCAGGCACAAAGTCTAGCATATAATCGGTAATCAATTCCTGCTCATTAAGTAGATAAGTGGGGCTGGTGGGCAATCTTTAAACCATGAATTTGATGTTCAGAGGCAATGAGCTGAAAAATGTCTACCAGCCTTACCCGTCAGGACTTGGGGTCACAATATCCATAGCCATCGTGTTCAGTCATGGGCCTGACTGTATTATTCCATCATATATGATGAGAAACGAGAACATTCTGTTGACATTGTCATCGGGAAGTCTTTGGAGATATTTGAGTAGCATCCCAAGGCCGTGCTAGGAGAAGACAGCAGATTTCTCGCAATGACAGACTGAATGCTATGCGGGGAACTTTATCACCTTGGGTCTGCTGGGGATCAACTTTTATCACAAGAAAAATTCCCAGAAAAATATGCAAGAGCAATGTATTCATGAAAAGGTCATACATATCTTTTTAAAAGGCAGAATGAGCCTGTCATTAAGTAAACGTAAATGATCCGTTTTATGAAAAAAAAAAATCATCATCCTATTAAGTCACAAAGTGTCATAAAGTAAGTCATAAAGTGTCTTCCTGTGTTATATCATGTGTGGCTTATCTTTTGCAAACATGTTCTTGTATAATAGTATAACTCCCATCTACTCTGCCTCAAGGACACAAACAAAAATGTCCTATCAACCTAAATACATGGGACCATGTCGATGTGTGCAGATGCATGAGACACTAGGGAGTGCTCGATACAGGATTGTCAGGGCACCCCTTCTAGTGAGGTAGTGGGTATAACTCAGAACGGGCACCCTTCCAGTTACATACTGGGTATGACGCAGAATGGGTACCTTTTCAAGGTAATTATTAGACGTGATCCACAATGGGCATTTCACCAACTTCGATACCGGGTGTGATGGAGAATGGCGCTGGGAAACCGACTCACTGTCCACTACCTGTTATTGTATACCCCACAAGCCAAGACTGGCGTTTGCATTTTTAAATCATCAGGGAACAAATTAAAAGAAGCATACTATCTCATGGCATGTGAACATTACATGAAATGCAAATGTTCGTGTCTATACATCAAGTTTTATTGAACACGGCCTTGCCTGTAAGTGTTCTCTATGGCTAATCCCACTTTACAACAGACAACCTACAGTACTGGCCATGGGGAACACCAGGTCCCCAAAGCCGAAAGAATCTCCTTCCTGGTCCCCTATAGGAAACATTTGCTGGTGTCTGGTCTAGCACTCCTGAATACATGAAGGTTAGATTAAGTTTCAAAAACTGTAAAGTGATCTTATTTTCCTGTAAAACTATAAAGTGATCTCTTTAATATTTTATAATACGAATATTTGAAAATGCTCAATAATAAATGATTTGGATTAAGGAACTCCCAAACCGCTAAGAATTGACGAAGAAGGCAAAAGCCACAAAGTTAAAGTAAGAGTGAATACTTACATTAAAAAAAAATAAGCTGAAGAATCTATAATTATGTACAAACTTGGCCCTGAGCTCCAGGCACGCTGGTCAAAAAAAAGGAAAAGAAACTTTGTTTCAATTTCCCTCTCAGGTCTGAGAGTAATTTCTTATGTGTATTTCTCCCACCAGTTCTTATGAAACTATAGTATTAGAAAAAATACGTCCAGTAAGCTTCATGAAATAGGTGTTTGGTTAGAAGGAAACTGTGCACATAGAAATAGTCCCAAACCTTAGGATCATGGCCAAGCGGTGGGTGCCATCTAACCAAAGGAAATCTCACTTCTTCATGTGTCAAGCTCTTAGGACATACATCTGCAACAGTTTCTGTTTCTCCTTGGGAAAATGGTGGAGGGAAATTACCTGCATGTAACCTTTTAGCCCCCCAAATCTAATTTATTCTAGAAAATATATGTTCCAAGAAAGAGGGTCTACACTCCACACTATCGCTACTTTCAGTGCAGAATTATCCAAGAATTTATTCTTCAGAAAGCCCTTGGAAGTGAGGAGTGAAGAGAGGTCAGCATTCACTGTCACTAGCAGCTGAGGTTTTCACTTTAATGATCTAAACGGACACACTGAGGGCCTCACAACACTACGGTTCGTTGGAAAAATTTAAAATCAGAACCTTGGGAAATCCCTGAGAATTTCATTTCAACTCAATGCTTCTCTTGAATACATTATTTTATTGTGAAAAAGGGGCCCTGAGTCAGCAAACAAAAAGGAGGTCATGGAACCTATATTTTGGCCTCTTTCTGCACAAAACAGATGGAAATTCGTCTGTCCCAAGGGAACAGTCACCTACACTTTTCCCTTAAATATACACCATGAAGGCATCTCTCCAGATGCAAAAAGGCATGACCAGCCTGGGTACATGACTCCTGACTGAATAGTAAACTTGAATTCCTCATCCCTAGATGAAACAAATTGGAAAGAACGTGACCTCAGTTCTTCCAAACAAATAATTGGCTGTTATAAATGACCAGAGTGTCCTCTTGCTCATTATCATAAAGGATGATGTTGCCCAAATGGGTCTTCATTCAAATTCGTCATGTCATTGTGGAGAAGACTCAGCTATTTGTGAATTGCACAAAACACAGAGACTTTTTTTTCCAAAAGTAAATATATGTCTTGAATGGGGGCCCCAATGAGACCTGGGGACCACTGAAGTACAGAGGATTTCAGAACGTGATGACCAACAACCTTTCGGGAGATCACGTCCTCACCCTAAACATCAGAAGGTCTTCATATCACCGTGATGTGGCAGACATGCTGGGGAGTGAAACCTGCACATCTGATCTGAATTTGTACGCAGTCTTTTCTAAAAGTCACCTTGGGGGCAATCCACGGGAAGATGATTATACCTGTGTCACACGAGCCACCAAAGTACATTACAGCAGGACTGGAAATTCCGGAGAACACATACAGGCTAGTGCCCCAAGTAAAGTGGAAAGCAGGGAGCAGGCTCAAACAGAGGTCACATCTGAAACACAGACTTGAAGGTCAAGCTTATGTATCCCAGGACTCCCCACGGACAGGTGACTCTCGGGAAAGGCACGTCATTTCTACGAACATTGTATCGACATGGTACTGTAGCAAATTTATACAAGACACGCTGTTTTTGAAATTTTGTGATTCTACCTACCAATATTTATCAATGTCATTCAAGATATTAGATAAATCAATTAATATGTGTGGTGTGATCTCAATGTTACCACTAACCCAATCCATTTCCGTATTATGAACTGTAATGTGGAAACATTATCTCATAATTCAGTAACAAATTACCAATAATATGTCCTGATAATTATGAACTACATCATAATCCCAAGGATCAATTGCCAAATTGTTTTGTATCTATTCAACAGAATCTTTGTAAAAACAGGCTAATTTTTAATCTTCACAAGGACTGGAATGAACTCACAATATTGCACACCTAACAAACTATACATATGATATTTTCTTATAAAGATTTTTTAAAATTATTATTATTCATTTGAGAAAGAAAGAGAGCAAGACCATGAGCAGGGATAGTTTCAGAGGGAGAGGGAGAAGCAGGCTCCTCCTAAGAAGGGTGCCCAATGCGGGGCTCGATCCCAGGACTCTGGGATCATGACCTGAGCCAAAGGAAGGAAGGTGCTTAACTGACTCAGCCACCCAGGCAGCCCAGACATGATATTTTTTAAGAAAAAAAAAAAAAGGTCATGTTTCCCTAAAGCAAATTTATTAAACATTTAATTCAACACTCATTCGTGATGCTGACCATCAGTGAAATAGGAAAAGAAGTAAACACCTTATGTAATCAACTACTACAAACGCATAGTTCATAGCAAGTGCAAGACAAATCATTCCTACTGTATTCTGCACGGAAGGCCACATGCTATAGAATAAAATAAATGCATGCATTAGTTAAAAGGATAAGGATTACAAAGAAAAACAAATGCCATGGAATATGGATGAAATGATTGCTATGTGGGAAACTCAAAATAATCCACAGACCAGTTACTGAACAGATGTGAGAATTCTACATGTTAGGCTACCACAAGATCAATATAAAAGTCATATTACATTTAAAGATATTAGAAATGACATAGAATAAATATTGTTTGAACTTATGGTTTATCATAAAATCTATAGTACCAATAGAGTTACTCATGCTAGAAGTTTATGGAGAAAAACCTTAAGGTAGCCTTGGATACCTTTGAGGGACTCATCAAAAAAGGTGATGGGATAATTGGTGGTAAACAGGAAAAAAAAAAAAAAAAAAAAAAGAGGACGCGGACGTTTTGAGGCACCTGAGGGGCTCAGTCGGTTAAGCGTCTGCCTTCTGCTCAGGTCATGATTCCAAGGTCCTGCGATCAAAGCCCATGTTGGGCTCCCTGCTCAGTGGGGAGTCTCTTTCTCCCTCTCCCTCTGCTGCTCCCCCCCTTGTTGTCTCTCTCTGTCAAATAAATAAATAAACAAATAAATAAATAAAATCTTAAAGAAAAAAACCCAAAACATGGACTTTGCCTCTCCTATTTAAAATAAACTTTATTGCTGATAGATGAAGAACAGGAAAAGGAAACCTGTAAGAAAGTTTTATAAGAAAATATAGTGTAATGTTTCCCTGGGAAGGGAAAATGTTCGGACCTAATCCATCAAGAAATCCCCCAACATTTTAGGAAGTGGGCTGTTCTGCCTGTTGTATTTATCAAGTTACCTTCAGATTTAAAAAGCTCGTGTGTGCATATGATTGAAACAATCTCATTCTCTACACAGAAGCATGTTCCATTAAGAGCAAATGCCTGGGGGCGCCTGGGTGGCACAGCGGTTAAGCGTCTGCCTTCAGCTCAGGGCGTGATCCCGGCGTTCTGGGATCGAGCCCCACATCAGGCTCCTCCGCTATGAGCCTGCTTCTTCCTCTCCCACTCCCCCTGCTTGTGTTCTCTCTCGCTGGCTGTCTCTATCTCTGTCGAATAAATAAATAAAATCTTAAAAAAAAAAAAGCAAATGCCTGACTCATTCTTCCAAATTTTCCAAGGTTCCAACGGACAAGTTTCTAAGTTAGTGAAATGTTCCCTAGATGCTGCAGAGCAACTTTGTAAATTGAGTTTGTGAACTTGACCCGGAGTTCCTCCAAAGAATTGGGTTTTGATGAATAAACAATTGGATTAAGGTATCTGCATCAATCCTCTGTTCATCTACAATTATTAAAACTTAAAAGTGCACAAGGCCCTTATGACCCACCCCCTCTGAATGGGATGTGGTCAAAATAGAGGGTTTCCGCAGCATGGATCTGGGAAGATAAAGGGCTCCTGTTTGTAACTATGATGGGGAGGATGGCAGAGACTCCCTTAGCAATTCAACCATTAGGGGAATAAAAAAACAGCTCTGAAATCATCATATGCTTAAGCTAAATAGTTGCAGAAGTCTTTCAAGAGATTATTTTAGTACAGAAGCCATGCATTTTTTAAAACACACCCTAGGAAAGACATCTGGGTGCGAGCACCACTGACACGCACAGATAATTTACTGTGTTTCCAATGTTCTGTAAATGTGATGTTGTAAACTAGCCAGATCTCTCCTAAGACCAATAGGACCAAGACATTTCATTTTGGTAAACTCTCCAGTAAAAATATGTTTTTAATAATACAACCCTAAGTGTTCACTCTGATTGCACTGCAGTGTTTCTGTCATAAAGACTGCACGGGGGCTGCAGTGCCCGAGCCAGCTGAGAGAAGGGAGGTGCACGGGGTAAACGGAACCAAGGCAGCCCTTCCAACTCTCTTCCAAGCCGACAAAGAATTATTCCTGTACGAGGCTTTAGGGTCACCCTTCTTCTGCCCCTAGAAACACGGCATATGATTAAACTTTGAATTTTCTTAAACCTGTCCATGAAAATGACCTAAATGCCAAGGGTACTTTCTGGGCTTTATTGAAAAAGCAGTTTGTTGATTCACAGTTTACAGGGATGCATGATATCACAGAATGAGACTAGAAACCTACACCCCACTCTCTCTACTCCACAGGAAAAATGTGCGAATCCTATACTCAGATGTGCAAAGAAACTGTATGACTTCTTGACTGGTCGAAAAGTAGGTCTAATCTTTCCCACCTCCTTAAGAGAGGGAGATGACCACACACTTTAAACCCATCAAACCAGAGCATGACAGTTTCTTCCATTCAGTCTCTTGAATGGCTTGGGATTTTGGGTAAAGGCTCAGTCTTTATATCCCCACTGCGCCATGCTTTGCTTCTCACCAGGAAGACATCTATGTCTACAGGGAAACTACCATGACCTCATGGTGATTAGGAGAAGGAAGACTTAGAGAAGGAAGACTTAGCTCCACATGGGTTCCCTAACGCTCACTCTTCTCTGCAGCACAAGAAACCTGTGTGGTCTGGCTCTTGGACTTGGTTATGTATCAGGGGAATCTATCCTGTTGGGAGCGTGTGCCATATGTCTCTGGTTTCCAAGCCGTACGTGAAGGACTTCCCTCCCTCTCCCGAGCCTCTGTTGACCCACTAAACTTCTCACAACCTCCTTATCTCCTCATTTCACTTGCATAAAATTCTCCATTCCCTACATGTCACGCAAAGGCTCACATGAGCCACAGGCCACGCCCCCAACGAAGACAGGTCTTTCAATGTGTCTGTAACCAAGTGAGACAACAAGCCATTGTGAGAGTTGGCGTTCTCTGACAGCTCTGTCATGGCCCCAGCAGACCCCACGGAGACAGGATCTAGCACTCCAGGGCACTGTCATACCATCTCAGTGTCTCTATAGCTCCATCCTAAAACAGTTGAGGGAAATGAGGATTCTGGTGTCTAATCACTGCACACTCTTGCTTACAGTCTACCAGAGGAAAAGGGGTAGGTTTCCCAGTTCATTTCCCATGTCTGTGTCATATCCTCAGTCAAGATGGCGCCACAAAGCCATCCCAGCCTTAAGAACTGCTATACTTCGAGCCCCCGTCGGGCTCCCAGCTCAGGAGGGAGCCTGCTTCTCCCTCTGCCTGCTGCTCCCCCTGCTTGTACTGTCTCTGTTTCTCTCTCAGATGAACAAATAAAATCTTTTTAAATTTTTTAAAAAAAGACTGTATAGCCTGAATGTTAGTGACCCTCCAAAACCCTTTCCCCACTGGGATGTATTTGGAGGTGGGGTCACTGGCAGGCGATTAGGTCATGAGGATACAGCCCTCAGAATGGGTTTAGTGCCGTTATTAATTAGACCCCAGAGAGCTCGCTCACCCCTTCTGCAATGTGAGGAAATAGGAAAAAGACGGTCATCTATGGACCAGGAAACATGCTTTTACAAGACACCGAAAGGAATTACTGTCGTGTATAAGCCACCAAGTCAACTGTACCTGTGATGGCAGCCCACAAGCACTAAGACAGGAGCAGAAATTCTCATGACCCCACTGAAGAAGCCTGATGTGGCCAGACGCTGCTGTTGAAATATATTATCCAAGTGATCTGAGAGCCAGATTAATGAAAACAAAAATATTGTCCTAGTTTGTCACATTTCACTTAGCAAGAGAGCAAAGAACGTCACCCAGTGGAAGAACACTCCCTGAGTTTCAAGCCAATTTCATCTCACGCTTCTCCCTTCTTTATTTACTACTGAACAGCTCTTTAACAATATGTACCCCCTGGGGCAGTAGCACGATACTCCATGCCGTTCCTCATACCTGCAGAGGAACCCTTTCCAGTGATGACGCTCAAAGAGGCTTATGGGATAGGTTAGCCGAGGTCAAAGGATTTCATGCAGGACCAAGCTTGGGAACTGATTATTTATCCATTTCCAGGCCCCTGGGAGTCTTATCTTCTGACCCGCTGCAATATCTCAGTTCAGGAGCCACTGGGCAAGGATGTTTTGTCTAGACTCACAGAAGGATCACTAACAGAATTACAGACCACTATCCAAGCAAGCCCAATATTGCAATGTGATAAAAACAAAGTGAAAGCAGAAAGTTGCCCGATAGGGATCCTTTATGAGGCTGTGTCGCGGAAAGCAGCACAGCGAGGTCTGTGGCTGCCGGCGAGATGAACCGTCTATGGGATAGCATCTCATCAGTGTAAAGGCTGCAAGCTGCCACAGGCATCGAATCTTCCTAATTATTGATCACTCCTCTGAGCAGGACCATGTTGCCAGACGTGAAAGAGGATGCTTAGCCCAGCCATCTCACTCTGATTTTAACCGAGGCTCTGGATCCCCATTCTCCTTGGGTCCCAAAGCAACTGCGTTCTTTCAAATCCATTAGGGCAACTAACGGGAACGAGAACTGGTCACTGGCCACAGAGAAACACAGGTCTGAATACGTGTGCAGAGCTGGCGGTGGAGAATGGAGACAGGGAAGAAATGACGGCTGGGGCAGGGCCAACGGGGGACAGAGACGGGCGTGTTCTCTACTGGAAAGGGTGTGCAGGTCTCATGGAAGTCAAACTGCAGAGGAAGGAACCCGGCAGCCCACAGACCCTCTAGATAGCTGCGAGGGCGGGGGCTCTGCCACCTAGTAGCTGTCTGACCAGGGGACAGCTTACCGTCCTGTTGCCTCACGGACAAATTAAGAACAGTCACACGTAACCGTTAGCACTGTCTGTAGGTCCTCATCCCAAATCCAGTCCTGGACAAGAGGCAACTCCTGTTTAAGGACATCACTGTGTGTTTGGTATAAGCACGGGAGACAATTACTTTCCTTTTCTTTCTTCTTACACTAGAGGTCCCTTTTGTATATGATTTCATAGCATATACCGTCAGTGGTGTAGGAACCCATTCTTGGTCAAATCAAGTACGGGAAGTACATTGTTAAATTCATTTAATATATTTTTTCTGATTATTTATTTGATAGAGTGCACAAGCAGGGGGAGTGGCAGGCAGAGGGAGAGGGAGAAGCTGGCTCCTCACTGAGCAGGGAGCTCTTTAGGACTCAATCCCCGTACCCTGAGATCATGACCTGAGACGAAGGCAGACGCTTAACGGACTGAGCCACCCAGGCGCCCCTACCCCATATTTAAAAAATATATAGGCTGTTAATTTCCAGCTCTGTCACTTACTAGGTGATTGACATATTATAAATTATTTAAACTCTCAGAGTCTCCCCTCCCTCAGCTCCATAAAGAAAGTGTTTCACAAGGTTTGGTGAAAATTCAAAAATTACACGTGTAAAGAAAAAAATGTACATATATATGCATACAAAGGCGTGTGCATATATGATTGTAAATATATATACACACACAGTATTTGCATATTTGCAAACATGCATACACGTAACGGTCATATATGTATGTATTCAAACAAATTATTATTTCATTTCCATTTCTTCTGTCAAAATCACAGCAAGTAACTCTCTTATGCTCTATCTGTCACAGAAAGTAGCCTTCTATCGCTTATTATTATAGTGAAGGTCAATTGTGAGTTTTTGTTTAGAAAACATTTTCCAGAGCCACCTGGCTGACTCAGTCGAAAGAGAATGCAACTTTTCATCTTGGGGTTGTGAGTTCAAGCCCCATGGTGGGTGCAGAGATGAAAGAAAAGAAAGAAAAGAAAAGAGAAGGGAGGGGAATGGAAGGGAGGGGAATGGAAGGGAGGGGAATGGAAGGGAGGGGAAGGGAAGGGAAGGCAAGGAAAGGAAAGGCAAGGAAAGGCAAGGCAAGGGAAGGCAAGGGAAGGGAAGGCAAGGCAAGGGAAGGCAAGGCAAGACAAAGAAAAAGATTTTCCATATGCACTTACTGGACATTGACCATTGGCAAAAGCTCCTACCATACCAGGTTATACAGCTGTCCAATTATTTCAATCCTAAAGGATTATATTGCACTTTCTAGGTCAGGTTCACAGCTTTATATAAATTTTAGGCCTTCTGAATACACACTCTGACACCAACATTTGATAGCATGTCTATCCATCTTTGAATAACACATTCTCTGTCACTGCTATAGTCCCTCAAGGTTGAGTCACATTCCATCAATGAAGACACAAGTATGCATATCTCTGTGTTAATACACTGAGTTTATTATACATACCCTATGTTTTCAGGGTATGAATTCAGGCCAGACCCATGCCTGAAGTTATACTTGTGGATTCATCTCTGTTTCTTGTGTGTGTGTATGTGTGTGTGTAAGATTTTAGCTACACTATATTGTCGTTTGTGTTTTTCACTGCCTTTGGAACTTGACTCACTGTTTAGGGAAAAAATGAACGGAGAAAGAATTTCTAGACTTCATACTGTTCCTGTGTTTCAATTATTCTGCTTTTAAAACCACATTAAGACCACCTGTAATGGCCCACATAGTAAGAGTGTCATGGTACAATTCACTTCAATGTTTGTCTCTCCGGGATGGTGTACTAAAGAAATATGAGGGAAGTGACAACGTGGTCTTAATGAAGATCACGCCACACAAAGAGACCATTTCCCAGACGAATGGCCCTTTTCAGCTGCATAAATCCCAAGGCAAGGCAGGGGGCCTTCAGCTGGTTACAGCTTTCTAATTCTGTGCGCTTTGCTCTGTACCGTTTTGCTCTAGCTACTTCCACAGGAATTATCACGATGTGTTGCTTCTCAAAGTTTCAGCTTGGAGCACGAGCAGTGACTTCAACTGGGTGTGACCTGGTATGAATGCAGATTACTGGCCCCCACTCCAGATGGACCAAAGGACATCCTGAAACCTAACAAGATTGCCAGGTGATCTGTATATGTCTTAAAGTGCAGGAAGCACAAAGGCGAGGCACGGCACCTCATTTTGCAAATCCAGTCCAATGCTTTTCGAATTTGGATACACGTTAAACGTTACATAAGGAGATTTAATAAGAGATTTTGTTATACTTGTTCTCCGGAAGCACTGGCACTTTTAAATATACCCCTCCTTTGGGCTAATGTACGACTGCCAAGATTAAGAACTGTTTTAATTAGTATTGAGAAGAAAATTAAAAAAAAATTCTTAGGCTTTGGAAAAAACGAAATATAAAAATTGATTCGTATGTATTTAGGTACCCACCCCCCCACACACACATTTTTTTCTTTACTGAGCCCAACAGCTAATCATGGATGATTAGAATTTTAAAAAGGAAGCAGTCAGAGGTGCCTGGCTAGCTCAGTCAGTAGAGCATGACTCCTGATCTCGGGATTGTGAGTTCGAGCCCCACGTCGGCATAGAGATTACTTCAAAATAACATCTTTTAAAAAATCCTTTAAAAATGCAAGTAGTATAAAAGAACATGGAGTGAGTGGATTTGAAAATATTTGCAAAGAGAACCCAGACACTATTGGGATCAAGTGGAGCTGTTAAATACTGAAGATGTTTACTCCTAAGTGCCATACAAGCATCTCATTCTGAGTATTTAAAGATGCTAACACCTGCACACATCCAGAACTGAAGGGTTTGAGATTATTCCCTACCTGCAAGTCAACAGGCTACCTGTCACAGCTTCATGAATGCTGGCAGAAGACTAGAGATCCCGGGTCAGAGTCGAAGGAAACCTTATTACTCACCACACAGCAGGAGCAGGAACACTACCATATTCTCCTCAGTTCCGCCTGCCCCGATGTCCTTCGGGGTGAAGCAGACGTGCTGGGATGCAAGCCTAAAGGCGCTGTGGGTTACGTGACAGGAGAGGAACCCTGACCTTGAGGAACCTGAATACTTTATGACAGGAAGTGCACATGGAACACCAGAGTGGTGCCGCCATCTTCCCAGGAACACATTTCTAAGGGAACACAAAAAATACCAAACCAAAGTTGTGAAGGATTTGGTTTGCTAGAGTTTTAACTAATTTCAGTAGGTTAGGTCATCTAAATGTAGTAACAGTAAAAAAACAAAAAAAAAAGAGAGAGAGAGAGAGAGAAAACAATTTGCAGTCTAAACTAATGAAAACGGGGTTATGCAGATGTACTTTTCAATTAGGGCTTCTTTACAAATAATTTTGTCTGTGTATGTCCAATCAAGCCAAAATTTTCAACACTGATTCAAGTATCTGTGGGGATTCCTCGATCACTTTCATTAATCATCTTTATAAACTGAAGTTTATTAAGTATGCCGTGACACTTAACATATTAATAAATACAAGTCAAATATTAATGCTTGTGTACCATAATAAAACTCCAAAACTGAAAATCTGTGAAAAGGAGACGCTGACCATATAATTATCTTCTCACACAGGAATTTGCTGGTGACATAAAACGGAAACAGTAGGGATGACAACTGGCATCCATTAAGCGGTAATAATTTTCCAGGCACCACACTAAACTTTGTGTGTAAATGTCCCCTGTAATTTTAACAAAATCTTGATGCCCGTTGTGTTACAGGCATACCTATTTCATGCATCCGGATGTAAAGGTTTGGAGAGCCTGCTGAGTTCAAAAAGTCCCATTAACTACAGCAAGGCTCTGAAGGCAGGTGCACCCAAGTTATTCACATCCACACTTCTGCTAATGAAAACACAAATAAACAACAGCTTAACCACGGACCTTAAACACATCTGATTCTATAAACAAAGTAATCGTTTCATGGTTCTTGCACCTGAGTTTACTGGAAACCATTATATTGTATTTCTCTTTACAGTGGATTGAAAACAATTTAAAAGAGGAAAACATCTAAATGTGTGCCACCTAAGCCTTATGCAAAATTACACTGTATTTACGGTCTCCTGGATGCTAGAAACACTGGCACATTTTCATCTGTTGTCTCACTTTATGAAAACAAAAATCTAAAATTGTCCACAATCTCATTTTTTAAACAATAAAGCTTATTCTTTGTATTTCATTCGCATTTCCTCCTTATGCAAGCACACATTTTACAGCTGCAATCTTGCCATGAATAAAATTTGGGTTTTGTCTTTGTCATTTAATTGACACAAATATTTTTAATGTTCTTATATAAACACAGGGATTATCATTTTAATGGCTGTGTGTTAGTTCTATCAGTTTACAAAAACATTTCTCACTCATTTATCCACTAACATGGGGTTGTTTTTAATTCCCCTTTTCATTCTTTTGAGTTATTTCCAAATCTATTATTTATATGTATTTGCATATATATAAAAGCATATATATATACACACACACATATATATAAAAGCAATATTAGACAGTAAAGTAGGTATTCATTTATATGCCATTTTAAAGGTCTTTATCGAATGGTCATTCAGAACTCTGAACCAACAATGCGTGCTACAGAACTTTCACTATAAACTTAATGGCATAGATTCCCATTATTTTATATCCACACACTCCAAATTTATTAAAGTTAAACTGAGTGTCATTTTTTTTGTCTAGGTAGAAACAGTTGCGAGGCACAAAGCCCTCTCAAGCTAACTCAAAATCTGCTGATACACTGTTCAACCACAGCTGGAGGCAAAGGAAAATCTAGAAAGCAGGGCTGGGAAGCAAAGAAAGGAAGAGAGAGCAGGAAGATCTGCAGGACAAGACCAGGAGAGGCTCTTCCAACACCTATCATCTCACTCACTCTGCTTTTCCAGCTCCTCTCTGTACTGACTTCCAACAAGAACCAACACAATCTTCAGTCTTTCACAGTAACAAACTCTAGAGAAAAGTCTATTTACTCTCCACCTTCCGATGGCGTCTGCCCCAACCTCCAACACTCGAACCACACATCTCCCCCTCTCCCTCCAAACTGCTGACACAAGCAGGACTTGGGAGTTATGGAGAATTCTCAGAGAAGAGAGGAACTTTCTGAGAAGGACAAGCATTGAGATGCCCTGGGCGTGCGGGGAAAATGCAGACTCTGATTCTGTAGGTCTGACCATTTGCATTTCTAACACGCTCCCAGGTGATGCTCCCCATTTGGGGACCAGACCTTGAGTCACAAAGGAAGAGGCCACTGGTTCTACAACGTGGCTGCACAGCAGCGTTGCTGAGAGTGGTTTCACATAGTGATTTAAACATCCTGAAATCGAGAACTGCATTGCTTCTCAACAAGGGCAATCCGCTTCCCCAGGGGATCATTGCCAGTATCTGGAGACGTCTGTGGTTATCACAACAGAGACAAGGGATGCTAGGCTACACGCATGGAAAAGTTCGAGGTTACAGACGCTGCTTAGTACCTTGCAGAGCACAGGACCGCCCCAGAGAAAGCATCATCCAGCCCCAACGTCAACATTCGCGACCTTCAGAAAACTGGGGAGCTCTTACTCCAAATCATGCCTAATACACCTGCTGTTTACTGGTACAAAATTAACATCAAAATACTTCACTGATGGATGATTGGCTAATATGTGTTGAAACATGTTAACTGAGCAACTGGTGTTAATAATTCGCTTTTTAGAACTGTGACACAGAATAGCAAAAGCCAGCCCTGTATTTAGTTCTCTTACCAAATACAATAGGACAGGAGAGCAGAAGTCTGCCTATTTTGGGCAAATTTTGGAGTGCTCGCCCTTGAAATTGTTCTTTCATTTAAACCATGAATCCTGCAAGGTGGATTTCTGAGAATGATTCATTGTGCTGTGATGCTTTTAAAATCTCAAATTCCATAGGAAGGTCTTCTCTGTGTTTTAACATGTTATTCTTTGCCTTGTTCAGCGTAGCTAAGTGCTTTATAAACGGTGTTTTATGACCTACTTGAAAACTAAACTACCCTACATCTGCAGGATGAAAGTGGAGGCTGGCTCGTACCACTGAATCAAAGAGATAAACTTAGCACTCTGCAGAAAGTTGCAGGGGATGAATTCTTGAAGAACCACTCAGGAAGGGCTTTTTATGAATTTTATTTCATGCAGTAGCTTATCTTGTATTTTCTCTATTTCCTTCGGAGCACTGCAAAAATTCTTCACAGAAGGAAAAAACAAAACAAAACAAAACAACCCTCAGTTGGCATTTTTACCGAAGCACAGCGACCAGATATATGAATCGAACAAATGAAAAGAAAGCATATTTGTCACCCAGAACTCCAGAAGCAAAAAAATCAAAAGACTGGAAAACAATAATTATCAGGAAGTTTTATAAAATTCCAAAAAATGACGTTAATGAAAGAAACATCAGTGCTGATTCCAACTGTTAACTCAGAGCTCTATATACGTTAAAAAACATATGAATAAGCTAATGGCCATCACCTTTTTTTTGGACCATCAACTTTTGATGAGTGTGTGTATACGTGTGTGTGTGCACGTGCACACACATACCTTGTAGGATGGACTTATGAACACAGAGGTTCAGCGGTCAGATTTTTGATATAAATATGCTTTTAAGCTTAGGTTGAGGTTATTCTATACACGTGACAATGCATCTGTTTTATTTTGCCACCTTATTTTAAGATAAAAAGAAAGACGAAGAAAGGGAAAAAAAAAGAGTAGTTCAAGGATAGAGGGTATCATGAACAGAATGACTTTCATTCCCAATCGTTGAATTGATCAACCAATAATCAGCACTGATGGCTAAATGTTCAACCGTTAGGTCATTACAGAGACTCAGACTCCAAAGGAGCATGTTTAAATACTTTTAAAATAGTCTATATAAAACAGATTCAGACTGTAATGCCCCCCACACACATTTTTTTCTGCTTAAGAAATAAATTATAGTCTAGACCCAGGACATTAAAATTTTTCCCAGTACATCACAATGGGCCCTCCGATTTTCTACAAGACCTCTGCGCTGTTCCTCCAAGCAGGAGTTGATCAGCTGCCCAGGCCAAATCGAAGAAAACCTGAGCCAGATCCAACATAAGGAGTATCGTGGTGGCGGACGGTGGGCACATTCCACTTTTGTAGTCAGGCACTTCACAGAAAGACCACGCATGGTTTGGCTAGAGCAGCACATACAGGTTTGCAGCATCGGACCAATGTCGCAAAAGAAGCTGTCAACTGTATCATCTTTGGTCCGGTTATACAGGAAGTGAAAGTAGCGAGGTGGCTGGAGAGGCTTGCTTCGAAACTGGCTTCTCTGATGAGACTTCTGCTCACGCTGTCACCATGGTTTGCATCTCTGCCCTCCAAGCCAAGACTACAGGTGTTGGCTTGATAGCTTCTGGGCAGGGTGGTGTGCTCAAGACAGTTAACGTCTGATGACTGTATTTGTCATTCAAGGAAATGATGCTTGATCTTCATGAGGCCAAGACTCCGGGTCAACAAGCATCTTTAGTCTCTAACTTCAGATTGAATTTCCTATGGTTGGAACTCCCCAAAGTGGCCAAGTTCTCCACCAATGAGAAAATGGGCCACTCTGCAGATGGACTGGCCCCTGGCTTTGCTGTTTCCCAAATGGAGCAAGATGAGGATACCCTGCGCTTACACAGCTTGGCCAAGAAGGCACAGGACTACCGTCTGATGTCGTACCCTTCAAAGTACCAGGAAAAGATACAGTTCACAAAGGTGGCGGCATTTTTCCTTCCTCTCTGGAGCAGATGGCCAAACTCAAAGCTGCATTCATCAAGCCCTGTGGCACACAGACAGTTGCAAATTCTTCATTCCTGAGTGATGATGGATCTGCAATGCTGATTATGACAAAAGAAAAAGCCCCAGCAGAGTGTTATCATCCGAAGGCATACGGGAGAGATTTTGTGTATGTTTCTTGGGATCCAAAAGATCAACTTTTACTTGGACCAACATATCCCAAAGTTTTGGAAAAGGCAATATTAACAATGAATGAGACTCATCCTTTGGAGTCTCATGAAGTCTTCTAAAGTCAGCTGGTGGCTAATTTTAAAGCCATGGATTGTGATTGGTTTGCACAAAACTACCCGGGAAGAAAAATCAAGGTTGGATTACCTCCTTTGGAGAAGTTTAACAACTGGTGTGGACGGCTGTCCCTGGGACACCGATTTGGAGCTAATGGCTGCCAGTGGGTCAAGGCGGCTGCCAAGAGATCATGGAAGGAAGGAGGCCAGTAAGCTTCAGCGGCTGTCTGTGCAGCTGGAAGGCAGGGCCATGCAGTATTAGAGCAAGCTTATCCAAAACAAGAGAGGAAAAGGTGACGTGGAACGCTCACTTCAGGCAGTGCTAAATGAAGTCTAGATCTCCCAGCTCCTCTCAGGAAAACACAGTTTGTGGCCTTCTGTGAAATACTTTGTAATGAAGCCTTGCGAGTGCTCTGAGCGCTCTAGGAATCATGGCTTACTGTTACCAGTCTTGGAGGGATCTCCTAGTGACCAGAATCTCACAAAGTGACACGTTTAAGCAACTGTTTTTGGTCTCTATTTTCACTAAAGGCTAAATGAGTGGTTGCAGTTTGGGAAAGAGGTTAGGTGAGATTTGATATCATCTTTGTAAAATTTGCAAATTTTATACCTTCTTATTTGTGACTTAAAGATAGCTGTTTTCTATAACATACAAACCAATGTGCCTAGAAAAGCTTACTTATGGAATGATAACTCAGATTAAATACCACTGAAAACTTACAGCAAATGTTTAGATATACAAGGACCATATTAACAGGTTGAAAAGTAATAAAGAAAAAAAAATTACACGCTATATTTCACTTTTTTCCTGTGAAAAAGAGAATTGAGGGTCTCAGCAAACTCCCCAAGTCTGTGATGGGGATTTGTGAGTAACTAATATTTATACTGAGTGGGTGCTGTGAATTTTTTTTCAGACATTGCCTGCATATTTCATCTTCACAGAAACACACTGAAGTAACACGGAATTTGTCGAGAAAGAAAGTGAGACATGACTTTTCTTTGCAGGAGGACACACTGCCAATATTGAAATTGGGGTCTGAACCCAAAGCTGAGGAGGGTCTTGGACCAAAACCTGCTTTGTCGGGTCACTGGGGATCTCCCTCCATCTCTTCCAGGAGGTGGCTGCCCAGACTCATTCGAGTGCACATTTTGACTGGAAACCTGGACTGGTCTCCTAAGTATTTCAGCCAACGTAATGCTGGTGCAGATTGATCAGATAAGAGGTAACAGCCAATATGGATGGAGCAGGTCACTGAGACAATTGGATGAGTTAAAGCACAGCCCGCTCCCAAATGGGAAACTGGACCTTGTCCCTACATTTGGATTTGTGATTCCCCTCAGAGATCTGACTACCTTCTCTCTGGGGTAGAGCTTTGTACTGGGGACTTTTCAAACAATCTGGAGCTACCTGGGTTGTTCTGCCAGCTTTGGGGATGACCTACCGAGTTGACATTTCAGTAGTGTGTCCATGTTTATGTACTCCGGCTGCACTGAACAGGCATGTGAAGATGTGTGGAGACCTTCAGTGAGTCACACACAGCGCCAGACCCAGAATGACAGCCTTGTGAGGTGCAGTAAAGCAGGGAGAGATTTCTGGAGGAAACAAAGGAGCCCCAGACACGGACTGGCTTCTGGGCTTTGGCCAACCCCCCGTTAATGGCCAGCAGTGATCCTGCCCACCCCTCCGTGCCCTGCCATGCTCTCCTAGGATTTCTCAGCAGAATCATGTGATATAGCATTCTGTAAATGGATCATGGAAAACTGTAAAATCTAATCACTCCATACACATTGTTATACCATGTGCTTTTTTGTTGTTTAATAATGCAGACTCTATTCGTAGACACGTATTTTGGACCTCTGTGACTTTAGAGGTTAATTCCTATTCATTATTACCAAATAATTATTTATTGTTTAACTTTATAATACATGTTTATGTCACATTAATAAAATGTGTGCGTGTGGGTGTGTGTCATTCTGGACATTGTGTATTTTGGTCATATGTATCTTAAAAGGTCCTTTTAAATAAAAGTGTTTGCTCCCCATATGTTTCAAAGGACGTTCAAGCCTTGGTTTATTGACAATAATCTGTGTAGGACTGAATAGGTGTCCTTTATTGAAATGCCAGACATAAGCCCTTTAAACTCTGAATTTTCCAGCTCTGCAGAGTTGGCTCTCATGCATTAGAGTGAAGATATGCTCTCTCTTTAGGGTCATCAGCTTAAAGATGAGCAAAGGATGTTTGGCTAAATTAGGTGTACAAGGAGACATTAGCATGTGGGCTCAATTCTAGGCAGGCAGTCAGGTGAATTCTTGTGAACGCATAGCTCCAAATATTGGTTTTCAGGCAGAACCCATGTAGAAAGGATGCACTGCAGGGGAGGGGAGAGGGGAGAATGCTGAGGGCGGGCTTATTCTGAGGGCGTGGCTATGCTCAGGGCTGGCTACAGAGCTGTGTGCACCGAAAACTTCTCCTATAGCATGGAGACTGACTCTGAGGATGCCTGGCTGGCTGATACAGGGGGGAATCACATGCACCAAGGACAGGCAGTACACAAGATCAAGTGACACGACCTCAAGCCTTGTCAGCCTTATGAATAAGTGATGGCTGGTGTTAGCCACAAGGAATCCCCTGTAGGTACAGGGAGGATTCAGGAAGGGAAACCAAGTGGTGAGATCCCAGCCAGCATCCCAAGCCATGCCCTCAGTGTAGACACAAGTTTTATGTGGGCACAGAACATTTTTCTCCATGTTATTCCATACAAAGCTGCAAAGCTGACCCGGACATGCAAAAGACCGGGACAGAAATATGACAGTGGATAGATGTGAGTGAAGTTGTCTTCAGCCATTTGGCTAAGGGGAATATCCACAACGTGTCTGACGCAGCAGACTGACTTCACCACCTTCCGCGGCTGTCCTAACATGACATGCAACGGTGCTGTGCTCTTCAGAAGCAGCCTCTGTTGCCTTTCCCTCATCAGTACAACCACGTGTGACAAAAAACAGGTTTGTGCAGAATGTGTGTCTGCTGCAAACTCACCCACATATGTCCCTAAAAGAAATACTCAGACTTTGCAGGATTCCAGAACATCTCAGGGATCTGCAGCACAGTCTCTATTTTAACTGTTCTTTCACGAAGAGTTGAGTAATAAGTCAAAATCTACGTCTTCCCCAAAGGACTGATTCTTGCTGTGTACGCGCCGAAAGCAATACGATTCTGTGGTTCTGATTAAAAAAACAACTAGCTGGCTCAATAAGATTATTTTTACTAGTATTTTTTAAACGTATGGGGAAATGTGGCTACACTCTAAGTGATTTTAGCCAATCTCAAGTTAAGGTTTGACTTAATCCACTCCTCTGGCCATCACTGTGCGCATTAACCATCACAGCCTCCAGGCATGGGGCTGTCAGTGGGGGGGGGGGGGGGGGGGGGGGGAGTGAGTGCCANGGGGGGTTGGGGGGGGGGGGGGGGGGGAGTGAGTGCCAGAAATTAAGTAGGTGTTTGTTCAAAACATGAAATCATAAGATTTAAGTTGAGAGCACAGCAAGGAAATGGTTTCCCTGACTGTGACAGAAATGAACCCCTCACGCCATCATCTGCTAATAAATAATGCACCATAGTAAAATGTTATTACAAAAAAGCATCCCTTTGACGAGCAACCTGTTGGAGTTTTCAAGAAAAGAGACAGACAAAATCGCATTATTTTTTCCTTCATATCCCCCATAGGCATAATAAAAATCTCAAAAATAGTTGGAAATACCATGGCTGTGAAAGATGGTAACAGTAGCAACAGGGGGAAAAAAAATCTGTATTCTAAAAATTTATCTCAATTTTTATTAGCAGTTGGGGAAGGCAAAGGAGAAAAAAAAAAGAGATGAGGTGAATTTCTCAAATACAAACTCCTTTTTCCAATCTGCAAATAGTCATTTTTTTCAATGTTGGCATCAATATTCTAAAAGATAGACCAGCAATGATAGTCCCTACGTGACAATATAAATTAGCTAAATATAGTATATACGATTGAAAGGATTTTTCTTTTTTCCTTTTTTTTTTTTACTTGCCTTTAAAGATCTTTTAGATAAAAATGGTGGCTTTTAAAAATCCTTTGTCCTCAAAACAGAGTCCAGAATGTTATAATCACATATAAGACAAACGAGAGGAACATTTCATGGATCCCCTCTGTGCATCTTTAGACCTTTTCACAATAAAATGTCTTCTGAGGCTCTTGATAAAAGGTTTGAGCCATTCACCAGACTGCTCACGCCTCGGTCATTATTAAATAATGCTCGCGATCTGATGCAGTATCACACTTGAAAGAGCACGTTCTTCTTTGAGACACTGACCTCCAGACTTGCCACAACAGGATGTGGTGGGGGGACCTCCAGCATCAAGTTTCAGAGCTCCTTACAACAAGGTTTCCAGGGAAGAACACAGCCCAACCTGCCAGGTGCGCACTTCAAAGAAACAAAGCAATTTCACCACACACACCTCCAAAGCTCTTGGCTAGCCCTTCCGGTTCAAACAGGATCTCACTGGTTTATGATGCCCCTTAAGTGACTCTTGGAAGAGCTGCAGAAAATAAGGAAAGTCGCTGGCAATCTAATCAACGGAAAGGCTGAATTTAATCTGAAGCATTGCACGAAGGTAACAGTTACTTTTTCTAGACCATGCAAATGCAAGCCTCCCAGAGAATGAGAACTTTTCTTTCATACTGTAAGATGAACTGCCCACATAAAAACAAAAAAGAACAAAACAAAGCGAACGCAAAGACAGAAGAGGAACACACTTTATAGGGAGCGTACATGTTTTTTATGTGAACTGTTATGGATGCACACGGCTGTCAATTTAAGAAGTGTGCATGCGAATTCTCCACACCCTCGGTTCGGATGGATAAGTGTCTATTCTATCGTCTACATTTATGCTATGCAAGCAGGTGCAACATAAGGTGAAAGGTTCAGATGCTCATGCCTGAGTCCAGAGAGTGAAAAGGACCTGTGAACCCGTTTTTATTCCTGATGCGACAATGAGCTGGCTTCATTGAACCTGACCAAATAACCAAATCCATCGTTATTTAAAATATTATGTAAAAAGTATGATGTGAAAACTAAGTTCTACAGCTCTCTTAGAATCTTTTTACATGATTGGATGTAAATATCCTATAATTTTAGGACTCTGACCCTCTCAGATCTTAACTGAACTTGCTGGAATTACTGAAGATGGAGAAAGAGAGAGAGAGGGAGAGAAAGAGAATCAAGAAAACAAAATAAGGGGCGCCTGGGTGGCACAGCGGTTAAGCGTCTGCCTTCGGCTCAGGGCGTGATCCCGGCGTTATGGGATCGAGCCCCACNAAAAAATTTTAAAAAAAAAAAAAAAAAAAAAAAGAAAACAAAATAAAATGAAATCGAAGTCTAAACGAAAATAGGTATAAAAAACAGTATGCCAAAGGAACTTTAAAATACTGGGGTAAGTAGAATCCAGGATCATGCAAATATCGATGTATATGTATATTCATATCATATATACATATATGAACATGATGTATATTATTATGCATATAGTGTCCTCCATCTATATACACACGCCATATACATATGTTATATACATACATGTCACATGTACATATGATCTGTATCAGTGGTTCCATTCTATATGGAGCATTATTTCATGACTTGTTTACTTATGAGGGAACAAGAACTAAAGGAAACAATTTTGAGTTTATCAATTTAATGAGTCTTGTTTTAACTACATCCCACACTTATGACAACCAAGTTGGCATCATTATAGTTTCTGCCTACAACTAGTGTTGTGACCACCTGGAAAAGTGGGGTGGCACAAAAATGAACACAGACGATACAGGACCCTATTTATCTGCCTACCTGAAGAGCAAAATTCCTCCCTGACGCCCCCTTAGTTTCCTTCTGATCCCGCTGATGCCTGAATATTGGCAGAAAAAAATTTAGACTTGAACTAAGACTAGGAGATGAAGTGATATAGGTGTGGTATGACGTTGCCAATTGTCTATTGCTTATTCATGGAGAAGTTCTTGGATTGTAATTCTCCCGTAAGACTGTCTGAGAGCAAGAGGGTCACCCACAGTACTAACAAAACCCGACAGCTCATTACTGACATCTCATTGATTAAGATAGGCAAGTGGAAGCACCAAGGGGAAAAATTCTCAAACATTGTCATCATTCCAGGAGACAACAAAATTCTCATTTAACTGCATTATTACATAGGCAGTATCTACTAAAATTGGCTGTGCAATGAACGTGTCCTGAAATAGGGATCCCTAAACACAGAATAATAATTATTCTGTGATAGGGATCTTAAATTCTTTTGTGTGCAAGAATGTCTAAAGAATGTCATCACAAACTATGTGACCAAGAATGAGAACATCCAAGCGAAATGAAGTCAAGGAGAAATCACCTTCCCAGATGTGAGTCATTCTCACCTTATTTCACATTTTCGAGAGGCAAGTTGTAAGGTTTTTATACTTTGATCTCCTTTTCTAAATACACTCCTATTTCCATTTAAAACACCAGTGAGATGAAGTTAAAAGTATTTCAAATTTCTATCTTACTATATTTTTAATAGGCACAATCGAAAGAGCCTAAAGTCAAATCCTTTGTAGATCAATTCTTTTTATGACTTGATTACAAGACCAAAGACCTGTAATATGATTTTTTTTTATTTTTAAAAGATATTATTTATTTATTAGAGAGAGAGACAGGGATAGCGACTGAAACATGAGCAGGGGAGAGGGGAGGAGAGAAAAGGAGAAAGGGGAGGGGAGGGGGAAGAGGGCTTCCCACTGAGCAGGGAGCCCTACATGGGGCTCAATCCCAGGACTAGGATTGGGATTGGGATAATGACCTAAACCAAAGGCAGGCGCTTAACCGATTAAGCCACCCAGGCACCCCTTGTAATATGATTTAAAAACATACTCTTTGCAGTAGAAAATGTCAGAGATAAAAATGATTACTTTTTAAAAACTTTATGGCAGTATTTATGATAATTAGCATTAAACGAATGCCTTCTGTCTTTGTATTTAGAAAGCACGAAACCTTCTAAATAGCCCTAAGTTATGTTCCTGTTACATATGGAAAAGAGAGAAAAGGAAGTGCTATTTTAGGACTAAGCGCCTAAAAGGCAGGGTCAGTCCATGTCCAGTGGATTTCCATGTTGCTGGAACAACTTCTGTTTGTCACGAGAAACGAGATGGTAGAAAGATGTCTGGGGAAGAAACGAGCTGTGTTTCTGTAAGTTCTGCAAACATACTGGATACAGTATACAAATGTGAGCTCTGAAACAATAATCCAAACCGGTCCAGCACATTCATAGTGAACCCCTTCATTCCATAATTAGTATCTGGTAGCTATAAAATGGAGAATGTTCTAGAATATTTCATACTAGTTCAATAACCACTGTAATTTCTCCTATTCCTAAATCTTAATGGTTTTTCGTAACTGTCTTTCCAAGTCCAAATTGGGACTTTGTCCCTATATTATACGGTGGGAGCCTTAAACTGCATGAGAAATGTTGACGTTGAAGACGTTCACATATTAAATGGATCTGTCAGGGCTCAGTGAAGCCGTGAAATGAGTCCAGTGATTTGGACTCTCTCCATCCCTGGGATATTTGAATGCCATAAAAGACGCTTAATTCCAACATGTAATAGGTATACTGTATTTTAAACAATTTCCATCTTTCTGCAGCAGGTAACAGAATAATAATTTCTGTTTACTAAAGAGTCCAGGATGCAGTTTTATATAAAACAAAGCCCTTGTTCAGCTGCATTATAAACTCTACCATCTAAATTATCCATGCCTATTGTTGGGCACCGTGCAGCCTGGCTGCTTACACAATTAGAAAGTCTCAAAGCTTACAAACTGGAGAGTCTAAAGTACCATGACAACACCCATCTAAAACAGAGGCATAAATAACTCGTCATTTCAACAAGGCTTAGCCAAGGGACACGCTTCATTACTAGGGATCATTTGTGAAAAAGGAAATAAACATTCAGATTTCCCCGACTTTTCCTTAGACACTGACAATGATCCAAATACAGTTTCTTCACATTTATTATGTCTAATGTTCTTTTAGTCCGTCTGTCAGAGAAAACAATCAGCAACAGAGGAGCAAAAACTACAACAACAAAAAAAAATTCTGTGAGCGGAAGTCTCACTGACATATTATCATGAAAGACTAACTCCAACCTATTGTAATTTTTTGTTATGACTCACATAATTAAAATTTTAGAATACATGATTTTTAAATGTGCTTCACTACTTGCTGCTGAGTTATAATTGTCAATGTCAGAAATGTATTCTCACATTATGACAGATATTTACAAAACTACATCGGTAGAATACGTATGTTAAAGAGATAGCTAAGTATTTAAATTTTCCTGTGTCTCCTATTAAAACCTTTGAATTAGGAGTATCCTTATTTAGAATCATCTAAATGATTGTCCCAAACTATTTAGGTATTTCTCAACCCTCAACACTATTAATCATTCTGAGTTCTAAGAATCACTCTGTAACCATTTAGAAAAATTTATCTGAGACTCCATCAGCCAAAGGACTTTTCATAATGACTTACTAATATTACTGTCATCTCTGGAATTACTATTACTTGCAACTGGAAGCGGTAGCAGGAAGTACCTTATGGTTCTGATTCCTTAACCACGAGCAAGCTCTAGTTACAAGGCTGTTCTATTAATTTTGTACTTGGTGATGGTGAGAACACATGGAAAACAGATGCAAACCTGTACTCAGTGGAAAACACTGCTGATATTTTATCCAGGTCTTTGTTCTCAAGAGTATTGGCCCATCCTGACACTTTGTCATGTTCACTTGTGCATTTACCCCCCATGTAAATGGTTCTATTTCAATGAAAGAGGTCCACAGGCTACCATACACATACCACCCAGGGAACTCTATAAACTAGCTTACCCATAACTAATGCAGTCTGTAGACTAGCTTATCCATATCCAGTTAAGTCTATAGTCTAGCTTACCCATGGAGTTTATAGACTACCTTACCCATGGAGTCTATATACTAGTGTACCCAGTGGATCTATGGACAAGTGTGTCCATACCCAATAGAGTCTACAGACTAGTTTACTTATACCTAGTGAAAATATAGACGCAATTACCCATTCTTAATGGACTCGTAGATTAACTTATTCATAATCCAGTTAAGTCTATAGAATAGCCTACCCAGGGGCTCCTGGGTCACTCAGTGGTTAAGCATCTGCCGTCGGCTCAGGTCATGATCCCAGTGTACCGGGATCGAGCTCCACATCAGGCTCCTTGCTTAGTGGGAAGCCTGCTTCTCCCTCCCCCACTCCCCCTGCTTGTGTTCCCTCTCTTGCTGTCTCTCTCTCTGTGTCAAGTAAATAAAATCTTTAAAAAACATATAGAAGAGCTTACCCATCCTCAACGGACAATGTAGACAATCTTATTGACAATCCAGTTAAGTCTATAGACTAGCTTATTTATACATGGTGAAGTCTATAGACTAGTTTACACATACGCAATGGAATCTGTAGACTACCTTACCTGTATCCACTGAAGTCTACAGACTAGCTTACCCATATCCAAAGGAGTCCCAACTAGTTTACTTAAACCTAGTGAAGCCCGTGGACTAGTTTATCAATACTTATTGGACTCTGTAGACTAGCTTATCCATATCCAGTAAAGTCTATAGACTACCTCACCCATACCCAAAGGAGTCTACCAACTAGTTTACTTAAACCTAGTGAAGCCTATGGACTAGCTTATTCATACCCAATGGAGTCTGCAGACTAGCTATTGATATCCACCAAAGTCTACCTACTAGCTTACCCATACCCAACAGAGTCTGTAAATTACCTTAGTCATATCCAGTGAAGTCTGTAGACTAGCTCACTCATACCCAGATTAGTATATAAACTAGCAGACTCATACCCAATGGAGACTATAAACTAATTGACGCACACCCAAATACTTGTCTATCAAATAGTCTTTCCTCTTCGGTATCTAGTTACTTAAGGAAATCTGTCTACATCACCCATATTTTTATTAAAGGAAAAAAGTATTTGCATTTCTTGTTAGATTAAGATGACACATCTGTAGCCCTAACACTTTTCTTCTAAAAGTCATTTGGGTCTTTCACGGTGTCCGACACATCTAAATAGAAGCACCTGGGCCCCTCTTGAGGGACGTAGCTGACATATTTGTGTATGTCTCCATTTTTCAATACACAGTGCAAGGTGGCAACGGGCCTCCTTTGATTTACAAAAAACTCTGTCCGGACTAAATGTACTGCTCAGTATTAGCGACTGTTTCACAGTGGTTCCTACTATAATTATATCCTGCTTTCTCTACATGGTTTCCAGTGTCTTTTTATATTTATTCAACCATGAGACCAAAAAAGTGTATGTTGCTTTCATTGTGCTGCTTTTATTTATTACTGAACAGGTATTAATTGAGTGTCTACCATGTCAGGAATAAGCTTAGTATTGACGATAATGAACTGAGCAAGTGATATATGATCCGTGTCTGCCAAGACTTTATTAATATCCAGGAAAACCCTGAATTAATAATAAAGAAAAGAATAACAACATCAAGAATAACAATAATGGCACTTATTGAACATGTCTTAAGAGGCAGACAACATGAAAGGCAATAAAATTACTGTTATGAGGAAACACCAATATTTTTGAAAACTCAATATACATCATAATATTAATGAATATTGTTTCTGAAACAGCATATTTAGAATTCTCACACCTAGGGTATTTGAATGTCTGTTGTTATCTCTGCCTCCTGGCAACTTATGCCTCTGAGATCTAGATCTGCCCTCTGGAAACCCACAGCCTACAATCATTTCTTCCACCTTGTGAGTTTAACTATTTAAAAAACATCAAGACGCTGCCTTTTCTAAGGATGCCTGGCGGCTCAAGGCGATTAAGCATCCGACTCTTGGTTTCAGCTCAGGTCATGAACGCAAGGTCCTGAGATCGAGCCCTGTGTCAGGCTCCATGCTCGGTGTGGAGCTTGCTTGAGATTTTCTCTCTCTCTCTCTCTCCTTCTGCCCCTTCTCACACATGCTCTTTCTCTCTCTCTCTAAAAGAAACTGTAGTTTAAAAAAATACTACCTTTCCAGATTAATGCTCTCCACCTGTTCCAACTGCCTAAATAACAGTTCATCATCACCACCTGATGCATGGAAATATCCCAGATATTCCCCCATTTAATCATGATTGCCTTTAAACTGTGGGGCAAGGAAGGTACTAGAAACAACAAAAGGGGTCGCTGGAACACAGTTTGGGAGATTTCCTATCCATAAAGGGCTAATGCCTGGTCACTGACACCCTATGATGCTTATGTCACAAAGAACACACCTCTTTTTTTTTTTTTTAAAGATTTTATTTATTTATTCGACAGAGATAGAGACAGCCAGCGAGAGAGGGAACACAAGCAGGGGGAGTGGGAGAGAAAGAAGCAGGCTCATAGTAGAGGAGCCTGATGTGGGGCTCGATCCCATTAACGCCGGGATCACGCCCTGAGCCGAAGGCAGATGCTTAACCGCTGTGCCACCCAGGTGCCCCAAGAACACACCTCTTATCTTCTTCTTCCACATACTTTTTCAAAGCCCAGACCCAGACTTTCCTTCCACTCTAAAATCTTTCCTTTAGGGTGAGCACAACAACAGCAACAAAAACAAAATAGAGGAGCCAGCTATGGAAGCCATGTAATTTGTGGGCAGAGAAGTGGTCACATTTTTTTCTTACTCATCTATTGACACCGAGCACAGTCTGGAAATAAAACATGCGGTTCCTTAGTGAAACATTGGTATGTGGTGTGAGAAATCCCATTAAACCACCGTTATCAACTCATAGTTTTAATGCTTGTATGTTATTTGTAGAGAAAATCAGTCATCTGGCTGATTGAAGTAAAAAAAGGTGAAATTTCAATGTACTGGGTGGGCACCAATTAGGAAGTGCCAAAATCATGACACGGTGATAGCAAAGACATAATGACTCAAGTGCGTGCTTAATTAATATGTGGCAAAAAGGAGGTTTTTTCTAGGAAAGAAAATGTGATGATGAGTTCTCTGGTTGTTAACGCTGAAAGGTGGTGATTTGGGACCTCCCCCTCCGTATTTTTAGGATCAGTTTGTAAATCTGAGTTAAAGCAACAATTTGAAGGGGAATTCCTCCATCACTGGCAGACTACCAGTCATTCCTCTGTGCTAAGACTTATGGATCTGCCAGGCACTGATTCATCACTCTGTTATTTTCTATTGTATCTTTAGAAATCAACTCTACAGAGAACCAAAAGGGAAATTCATGTGTTTGGCACACACATTGCAAGATTCTCCACAGTCCTTTTGTGGCCTCTGCAAGACACAGGTGGTAGAGATGATAAATAGGCCTCTCTTTTCTTAATGTGGCTTAGGTCCAGAGTCACAGAAGTGATTCACTAGCATTTCCTTTATCTACTTAAAGGATTCCTTGTCCCGGGCTGTGTATGGCCAAGTCCAGAAGCACATACGCACATACGCACTTTTAGAGAAGGCTCATTGAGGTGATGGGTGGTTGTCAATCAGGTAAGACACCCAGGAATGTCTGCTATGACCCAGGTATGAGCCCAAGGAAAGATGTACTTTTTCAAGGAACGCAAGAAATTCACTTCAGTTCAGGACATCTAGTTCAATAGAGGATGCAGAGCCAAATTTAAATCCTAAAAGGGCAATTATCCATGTAGCTTTCCCAAAGCCTTCTAGCTACAGTTAGACCTTATTGCATCCAACCCCCTTTTGGATCCATAACCTACAAGGACCCTGTGTGTAACTATGAGGCCAACAGGNGGGGAGTGGGAGAGGAAGAAGCAGGCTCATAGCGGAGGAGCCTGATGTGGGGCTCGATCCCAGAACGCCGGGATCACGCCCTGAGCCGACGGCAGACGCTTAACCGCTGTGCCACCCAGGCACCCTCAACAGTCCAGTCTTATGCACCTAATTAAAATTGGTATCAGGAAATCAAGTATGTTTCTACCACAATCATTCACGGATTGTGCTGATATCAAGTGTGGAGATCGTTTTCAAATATCCCTTCTTTAATTCAGGGCACCCATAAACGTAAAACCAAAGCAAATTTCAGAGTTGGGCTTTTGGAGGGGGGTAGAGACACCAGAAAATGTACTGCTATTTTTATTCAATTCATCAGAATATTTCCAACCTACTAATATAGGGCCGTCTAATATAATTTTGTTTATGTTAGAAACCTGCTTATAGTTTCCCCTCACCTTTCAATAGAATAAGGATTCAGAAATGTCAAGTTCTATTACAACAATTCCAAGGGTACAAGTGAGAACTTTGATATTTTAATGGAATGTTATCTCTGGAATCTCAGAATTCATTGTTTAGCTTCCTCTGTCAGAGCCTATGAAGTAACACCTTGTTTTCTTTTTCAGGAAAAAACAACAACTAGTTTCTACGAAGTAATTTTGAATTTAGTTTGTGGTTCTCCTTTAAACATCAAGAAAGATTGGGAGACAGTACACCAAAACATTTATGCTCTGAAAAAGAGAGCTTTCTATTTTTTTCTTCTTTTCACTTGTCTGTATTGTCAGCTTTTCATAATGTATAATTATGTTTATTATTGGAATTGTTCTTTAAAATATACCAAAAGTTGGTGATTTCAAAGTTCTGAAATTCTTCGTGTAACTCCAAAAATCACTAATGACTTGGGAGTTTCAGCAACGTTCCCTGGCGCGTTGTAATTCGTGTGATTAATCACCCTAACTGAGTATTGTCCTGGATGATCTCTTTCCCCCACGTTTTCACATCCTATTTCCAACAAGACACCTCAGTCCTTGTCGTGCTTCCTCTAATCCCTTGGGCATGAGTCTGTTAGGATAAAAAAACAATCATCTGCACCATTTTCAAAAAGAGGCAACTCTCAGTGTCACAAAAATTGTGATTCATGACTTCCCTGCATAGCTTATCAGAATTCTACACTAATTTTATTCTCAATAAAGTGCTGTTCCCAAATTTTTAGGCTTATATGAGCAGCAAGCAGTCTTAATAATAATAACGATAATTTATCGAACAGTTAAATGTCTTCCAGGTGTTCTGGTAAGCATCTAAATGTACCTTCGGATTTAATTCTCTAAGCCACACTCATATGGAAGTAATATTAATAAGCCCCTGTTTATAAGAGAAAGCTGATCCTCCAAGATTTTAAGGATCTTACCCACATTCCTCAAAATGATAAACTATCATACTGGCATTTGAACACAGGGTTCCTTTGCTCCAATGTTAGGCAAGCCTTACTAACATTTAAGACCAGAGCCAAAGTCCATTAGATCGCTTCATCCTTCTGGCAACAATGTAAGCGCCCAAAACACGGATTCTATGTTGGTTTTGACTTTTCAGCCAATTTCCTGGTGTTATTAGGAGTACTTGAAGATTTTTTTTTTAAAAGACTTTCCTGCTTTATCGGTTGATTTCATCCAGAGGGCGCCAGGATGAACGAACACAAGCGTACCTCAAAAGTGATAACCTGTGAACCTACGTTTCATCTCGGAGAAGCAGCTGTTAATCTCATGTGGTCTGAAACACAACTGAACTCTGTCCCTCTGATAGCGACATAATGATTATAATTATTAACATTTTAATATAAGATGGGCAGAGGATGTTCTATAAGTAACTTATATAATAAGTTAAGTTGACTAGCCAAACGGTGGCTGGATTGCATGACCACATGCCAGGGGAAAAGGAGCACCCACATTCTCTTCTCTATTCTATTCTATTGGGGTGATTTCACGTGTTGCCTATTGAACAAGGGCAAACCTGAGAAAAGATCGGGTGTCTAGTGCCACCATAACGTCACACACCAGACATCCCCCACCTCGGTTATTTCGCTCCTGAGGCTACGGGTTGGGCACTCAGATTGGGTTCAGATGGGCAGTTCTTGGGCTGTGTGTTGACTTCACTGACATCGGCCGCAGGTGCCTGGTTGTCAGCTGAGGTAGTGGCCCCATCCAGCTCTGTCTAGCTCTGGAGTCCTCTCAGGATGGGCAGGTGAGCAAACAGAAAAGCACAAAGACTTTTCCACCCTCTGTTGTGGCACAGAGGTGACACCTATTGGCAAAACCAAGTAACAGAGGAGAACTCAAGGGGTGTGGGGCTCTCCTCCCAACCAATGCTGGCAGGAGCTACAGAGTCACAGCATGAAGAGGGTGCCTACAGGACAGGGTAAGGAACGAGAGCATGACAACAATCTCTATAACTCAAGGAACACCGGAATTTGGTGGAAAAGTGTAAGTAGAAAGAAGAGCTCAACAATGGTTTTATAGACACTTCAAAGCTTTGTTTACAGTAGACGGTTTTCACTATTACACTCAACAAGTGTTATGCACTTGGGTACACTTCACATCACATTCACCCTGGAAGTTGCCTGGTGAGACCATGATGCTTAAAACCAGAACTACAAACCTATAATGAAGTTACGCTTCTGCGTTTGAAACAACCAATGGACAACAACAAACACAGGGTATTTACTAAGCCAAAATATTCTCTTTCTGCTTCAAATCACAGAAATAACTCTCAAATGAATATGTGGATGCACTGTTGAACAGCTAGAATTTCATGAGAGAAATCTTGGTAACAGTTGGGTGTTGGAAACGTCTGGAAGGACGTCCCATCCTGAGAGCCATGGAAAGAGGGATCCTTCTTTCAATACTAGACCATGAACTCCACTGCCCTCGAGAACAATCCCATGAAAGACATCCATAGACACACTGTGCAAAGTTGAATTTCGATTGTAACTGCTAACATAAAACACAATTAGAATTAGAAACAGGTTGTGAAAAGTGGTTTATGGGCCATGGGAATCTTATGTATTCTTTAGATTTTTTAAGTTGGAAAATTTGTCAAAATATGTCTCCAGAAATATTTACCGTGTTCGCATTAGACTAATTCCCTTTGTCTATTCATTAATTGCCTTTTTTACTATGAGACAGGAAACTGTTCACAAGGCAAACCCTTCTCAAAATTTGGCACCGTGAAAACATTTGTTTATCTGAGATGAAAAAAATGTATAACTTACCTTACTCTACAAAGAACAGAGCAAATATTAGGATATGAATGTAATTTCTACATTGGCTGAAGTCTGAATTTAGTGTCACTATCTATTATCAGCCTTTACATGGATATATTTTGTGCTGAATTTTCTGATTATGTTTGGAAGAGGATACTGTCTCAGTTACCTATTGCTGCATCATTATATACTCAAGATTTCATGGCTTAAAACAGTAATTGTCTATTTTCTCAGGTTACTGTGGGTTGTTAATTTGGACAGGGCACAGCAGAGATGGCTCAGGTCAATTGTTTGTGGCATCTCGGGGATCAGCAACTTTCTGGGGCCTCAGCGGGGACAACAAAGTTGCCTGTGCCTCTTCCTATCTGATTTCACTTCTTCCAGGAGACTAGCACGGGCTTGTTCACAGCAACAGTGTTCAAAGAGAGCAGATGTGCAAGCCTGTTGGAATTCTAGACGTCCAGGCTCGAAACCGAATCACTCCGTTGCATTCTATTGGTGACAACAAACCATGATGCTAGTCCTAATTCGTGGGGTTGGGAAATGGACACCATCATTGGAGTAGGAGAACTGCACAAAATCCGTGACCATCTTTAACCTACGCCAGCTACGGATAGTGTAAAGGCTAAGTGACTCACCCCTACGTGCAATCATTACTGCAAACCAGTAAATTTTTGTCGTTGTAATGAAATGATAGATTTCCACTTAAGGAAATGAAAATCCAAACTCAGTCGGTAGCACTTCAAATATAAATAAAATTAATTCGTGTACATTTCAAATGAATACAGGAGTCATCAATTAAGGAAACATCAGAGATTTCACAGTATAAATGAATTATAGCATCAGTGAAACAGAATTTAATTGCAATATATTGACACAGAGTATGACATCTTCTCAAAATACTTAAAACAGCGAATTGAATTATAGCCGCCCTATGATTGAAAACAAGGTTTTATCTTGTTTTCCCTTATACCTTATCTTTTCCATTAATGCCAGACAGATTTTTAAATAAATAATAAGGGGATATATGTGTATAGACGTGCATGTTAGTCTATTCCTAAGTGATTTACAAGATGGAGCATAGCATTATATAAGAAAATATTCAACATTAAACAAATAACTACTTTGAAGCCATCATTTCTTTTTGTTTGTTTGTTTGTTTTTCAGAGGAGCTATCTGCCTAGAAATAATCAAGTGTGGATGTAAATTGGCCAAAATTGAAAATTAATAGTCATTGGAATTTAAAGAGAAGAGAAATGGACACTGATGGAATTGTTTCTAAGTATGCATTTCCAGAATTTTCTGAATTTGAGTACTGCCAGATAAAAGAGTAACTTGCCTCTAAGGAGCTTGTTCACCATCATCTCAAAGATAAATAAGGTGATTATCCCAAAGGCAGCACTTGAAAGCACGTATTTCTGTCTCCAACCCTCTTTACCCTTACCCCCCATCTACGCTCTTAGGGATATAATTGTAGCCTTTCATCTGAAGTGATTCCTAGCACAAGCAGTGCAAAGGCATTAGAGCTATCTTGACAGCAGGGCCGTTTTTGCAAAAAGGAGCAAACAAAATGGCATTTTCAATTGGCTCTGATCGAAGATGGAGTTCAGCAGTGAGTGTTCAGTTCAAGTACTTGGATTTTTCTCTTAGAACCAAAAGATGGGAAGGGATTGTTCTGCCAGGGTAATTATAGGGCCACCACCGTAAAGCAATCTTCATAATCTCACTATGATTTCCTGTCTCCTCCCTTTGTGAGCTGACACACCAAAGAATAGCTATTACGGAGGCCACCTCCTCTGTCCTTTCGTGGGAGGTATGTTATTTCACCATGAACTTGGGGATGCCATTACTGTCATAGAAATAGCTCATGGAATGTGGCAGCAGAGAGTCAGAATGTAATCCCTGCAGAGGTTTATGAGGAAATACAGCATTTTCCTGAGGATCAACAGTCAGCAGGCTCTTCCTCACACAGGACCGAGACAGAAACATATTCAGTGGGAAACTTCTCATTATGGTAGCATGGGACCCCATTTGAGAAATATTTATGACTCAGCCATTGTGTTAGGGACCAAGGGGGTGGCACAATGGTGAAGGACACCCTGTCCCAGTAGTCCAGGGCAATAGCTATTCTAGGCGACAAATCTATTGCCCAAGGTCCAAAGTGATATTAACACAAATTTCTACTGCTGACAATCAAATTGCTTGGTATTACTCAACAATAGATGGGATGCTCCAAGGCTCAGAAGTGGGGTGGTCCCCAGATGAATGTATCCACTTTTACCCATGTGAGGAACGCACCAGCCTCATGAATGGAAGACTGCATGTGCTCGGACTGTTACCACCTCAGATCTAGTGTGACCTTCATTTGTGGGAAAAGGGAGAAATTCCATTCCCCCTCAAAGCACTCACCGGTGAAAACCTTGGTTTGTGCAAATGAGCAAAGCTATCTGTTGGATAGTACTGGCGAGCTCTCAGTCATGCAGCCAGGATGGACAGGCTTCCCTTACTATACTCATCCAGAGTAGTATCTTACAAATGTGAATCAGAACCCTTAGAGGATGCTCAAATCAACTGAGTGGATTGCACCCAGGCATCTGATAACTGAGGGGCCAGGTCGGCCTTCAGAGTGCGGTCTGCAGCCACGTCCTCAAGATCAGTGGCTATCACACTTGGTAAGACAACCGAAGAGGCCACAAGTACGGGGAAAAGGAGGTTAGGGAGAAGGACAGGAATAGAGCCTCCTTTACTAATTATCCCCAGCAGCAGCTTCCCGATTTTGTCCATTTGACTTAGTACGCGATGAGCAAATCAGCTGATATGCCCACGTGCCTAAGCACTTCGGGGTTGAAACATGACATCATTTTGTGTTTATAAAAACTGCCATATAGGAAGTTGTGTTGGGTGGCTCATGAAAAAGGCACCAGAGTGGACAGCTTAAACAGCAGAATCGTATCCTCACATCCTAGAAGCTAAATGTCTGGGATCCAGGCATGGCTGGGGACTCTCCTTGGTCTGTAGCTGGCCATCTTCTCCATGTCCTCACATTTCCCTCCGTACATGTCTGTGTCCTCAACTCTCCTTATAAGACACAGTCATACTGGACTAAGGCTCACACGAATAATCTCACTTTACCTTAATCACCTCTTTAAAAGCCCTGGCCCCAAACACAGCCACATTCTCAAATACTAGGAATCAGGGTACAACATAGGGACCTTGCAGGACATTACTGAGCCCATCATAGATATTTATTCCTATAACATCATCTCAGTCTAATTCCCTACCTTTATCACTCTCATTGGTTGGAACAGTTTTATTACCCACTGCCCACACAAAGAACATGGTTACGTTGAGTAACTTCCAGGTACAATACAAGGTTCATAGTGTTGCACAAAAATCCCCTATTACATCTCACAACAAGGTCAAAAATTTAAAAATAATCTAGCTAGTATTTGTATAGTTTTATTTTTGTGGGAATAAGTCAAAAATTTGCAAGCATAGATACCTGAATCTCATAACTGAAAGTTTTTATTCAAATCTATCTGTATTTTTAAAATCTTACTTCCTTTTAAGCATTATCTAGAGTTGTTTCTTTTAATTTTGTTTTTGAAAAATGACCCTAATTTCCGCCAAGTTCCTTTTCACAAATCTAAAACGGTGGTAAGGGGGTGCCTGGGTGGCACAGTGGTTAAGCGCCTGCCTTCAGCTCAGGGTGTGATCCCGGCGTTATGGGATTGAGCCCCACATCAGGCTCCTCTGCTGGGAGCCTGTTTCTTCCTCTCCCACTCCCCCTGCTTGTGTTCCCTCTCTTGCTGGCTGTCTCTATCTCTGTCGAATAAATAAATAAAATCTTTTAAAAAAATAAAATAAAATAAAAAATAAATAAAACAGTGGTAAGGATCCAGTAGTACCGTTATAGACCCCACACTCTACTTTCAGCATTGATGGGTTTCATCATAGAACCTCTGGAGTTACCCAACGGGAAACAAATCCGTGTAATCAAATTGTTTTCCAGAACACTTTCTTTTCAATTGTCCATAACACGGCAACGTGGTACTATGGAAATGACCTTGGCATTGGACCTCGGAGCTGGGAGACTTTATCCTAGAAATTTAGCTTCTCTGACCCTCAGTCTCGTCATCTGTACCATGGGGGTAGTGATAAGGCATAGCAATTACTGAGAATTTAATACATGCGAGGCACCATGTGAAGATTTTGACCTGCACTTCATATTCACAATATTTAATCCTCACAAGTACTGTCTGAAACAGATCTCATAATTATCATTTTCTTACACATAAGGAAGCTGGGACACAAGGAGTTTGTGCACACATCCAAGAAGAAAGAGGTAAAACTGAGAACTGAATGTAAGTTTGCCTAGCTCCTACGTTCTGACTTGCAGGATCAGGAGATCCAGATGGTATTTATAAAGTTCGTCTCATACGAGAGGTGCTCAAGAAAAGGTGGGTGTTATCATTACAAACAGGAAGCTTATGCCAATCCTTTTTCTGAAAACCAGGTAAACTATGACTAAGGGATTTTCTGGGATTATCAGTCTGGGATAAACAAAAATAAACGTACAGAACCTTGCAAAATGTGTCCCGAGTGAATCCATGCCGAATTTTTGCAAATGCCTGTTATTTTTTGCTAAAAGTTTAAATGACAAGTGCTTAAGAAAGTGCTCTAGAATTTGGCTCAGGATTTGATATCTCTATTACTTGTGCACTGTTTACATTGTTGAGAAGAATTCCATTTAAAAAGACAACAGTAGGGGCGCCTGGGTGGCACAGCGGTTAAGCGTCTGCCTTCGGCTCAGGGCGTGATCCCGCGTTGTGGGATCGAGCCCCACATCAGGCTCCTCTGCTATGAGCCTGCTTCTTCCTCTCCCGCTCCCCCTGCTTGTGTTCCCTCTCTCGCTGGCTGTCTCTATCTCTGTCGAATAAATAAATAAAATCTTAAAAAAAAAAAAAAGAAAGACAACAACAATAAGCATTCTTCAAATGCGAGAATGTAGATATTCTACCAGAAATGATATGGTTTCCCCAACAAATTGATGGCGAGGACAAAGGACAAAGAGAGGTCAAATACAAGGTAAGAAACCAAAAGATATATTTCAGTAATATATCATTTTGGGATACAGATAAAATGTAGAAAGATTCCTACCCTACATAATTTTTTTATTCTTCAGTAAAATCGTTCCCCTTACAGAAAATCAGAATTTCATCTTGAGGGGCACCTGAGTGGCTCAGTCATTAAGCGTCTGCCTTCGGCTCAGGGTGTGGTCCCGGCGTTCTGGGATCGAGCCCCACATCAGGCTTCTCCTCTGAGAGCCTGCTTCTTCCTCTCCCACTCCCCCTGCTTGTGTTCCTTCTTTCACTGGCTGTCTTTCTCTCCGTCAAATAAATAAATAAAATCTTTAAAAAAAAAATTTCATCTTGAAAGCTTTCCAACACATTCCAGCTATCCATCATCCTCCCTTACACTACCTACACCTTGAGCCACGGGAAAAGTACATTGCCTGTAAAATCCAGTCTTTTTTTTTTTTTAATGGCATAACCAGAACCTAATCAGAAGGAGACATCATGACAAGCTCAAAATGAAGTCATTCAGTAAAATAGCTGACCTACACTCTTCAAAAGTGTCGATGTCGTGACATAACAGGAAAAACTCAAGAGGTATTCTAGATTAAAAAAAATAAAAAACTAAAGAAACAGAGCGACTGAAGGATAATGCCGGACATGATTCTTATAACTGGCAGCATCTGAATAGGCCTCTAGATAGACAATAGTACTGGATCAGTGTTAAGTTCCTGATTTTCATCATATGCATTACATACGGTTATGTAAGAGAATGCCTTATTTGACTATTTACTATTCCTATGACCCTTATCTGTGCAAACTCTTAAATTTGCTGCAGGAAAGCACAATCGAATACTTGAATAAGATTCAGGTGTCTATATGATGTATGAAAAATATATCCCTTCCAATCTCGCTGTCTTGCATGCTGACTCAAAATCCTACAGTCAGAATTTACACATATGCTCATCGATTTTCATTCAAGTAAATATTTTTTAAAATGAACCACAATTCCACTTCCCATCATAGCAGCCTGTTTTATTTTAAAGACAGTCTAGTAGCAATCTCAGAACACAGTGATGTATTAATAGGGTAAAGTAGGAACTGACGTTTTTCAGGAGGGGGCAAAACCATCTTCTGTGACTAGGCAGCCGAGGGAAGGTTGCCAGAAGGAGCTCGTAAAGCAGTGTTTCTCAACGCGTGGGTTTCAGACCATGCACATTAGCATTCCCTGGGTACTGATTACGCTGGCAGATTCCTGGGAGCCATTCCAGACCTACTGAACCAGAGTCTCTAGGGATTTGGCTGGGAAATGCACACTTTAAGTACACAGCCCAGGTGCTTCTGATCCTTCAGTACTGAACAAATATTTATTAGTGTCCTGTGTGCCAGATGCCACGCAAGGTCCTGACTTAAAAGTATATTCAACAGCATATAGGATGCAAACTGGTAGAGAGCCTTTGGAAGACCACTGGGCTGTTGCTTACAAAACTAAAGCATTCTCCTACCATAAGATCCAGGAATCACACTCCTGGTACTTACCCAAAGGAAATGAAAACTTAAAATCACACAAAAACCTGCACATGGATAATGTATAGCAGCTTTATTCATCATTGCCAAAATCTGGAAACATCCTAGATACCCTTCAGTAGGTGAATGGGTAAAGAAGGTGTTCCACATCCAGACAATGGGATATTTTCAGCCCTAAAAGGAAACAAGCCACCAAACCACGAAAAGACACGGAGGAACTTTAAATGCATATGACTAAGTAAAAGAAACCCATCTGTAAAGGCGACACACTGCCTGATTCCAATTATAGGACATTCTGGAAAAAGTAAACCTATGAAGACTGTATAACGACCAGTGGCTGTCAGGAGGTTGGGGGACAAGAGAGACATAAATGGTGCACAGAGAATTGTTAGAGCAGTGAAATTATTCTGTATGATATGCTAATGGTGGATACATGTCATTAGACATTTGTCCAAATTCACAGAATACACAACATCATGAGTGAACCCTAATGTAAACTATGGGCATCAGGTGGTAACGAAAAAGAGAGCGCATCCTTTGAGGTGGTTATCAAATTAAAAAAGCAAAAAGCCAACTGTCTCTGGACTGATGGATTTTTGAGTGCGCTAAAGCTTGAGAAAAAATGTCCCAAGGGATGCACGGAAACTCAACTGGTCAGGATTTGATGATGGAGCAAGAGAAACATCTCCCAGGTGGATGGGATGCTACTAGTTGCAAAACTTAGGGAGATGCCTAAGATAAGAATCAAGGTTTGCTTTCTCAATGATCTTTTTATTTTAGAACAAATTCAGAATTACAGGAATGTCGGAAAGATACTACAGAAAATTCCAGCACGTGTGTTTCACGCATTTCTGCTAATGTTCGCATCTTACATGAGTATGGTATGTTTATCACAACGTAAAACACTGCCACTGTGTATTTGTGGGAACTAAACAGCCCACATTAGTTGGATTTCATTCATGGTACTTTTCTGTTCCAGGATCCTGCACTGCATTAAGTTTGCATGTCTCCTTAGTTTCGTCTGGTCTCTTACAGTTTGTCAACTGTGATGAAATACAAGGGACATCTGATAGTTTTGACAAGTACTCTGCAAGAATTTTGTAGTACGTTTCTTATTATGAGTTTGCATGATTGTTCTTCCTCATGACTAGACGGGGTTAAAGACCACAGACGTGAAGGACCTTTCTGCTCACACCATATCACTGAGTACAAGCCAGCACCCTAACTTCTCACTGGTAATGACCTTGATCTTTACTATGAACTTGCCTTGGTCACCTAGTCAAGGTAATGTTTGAGCTGCCATTTTTGATGTCAAGGTAACAAGAAGGATACTAGGAACTTTACCATGGGGGAAGAGTCCACTTGAATTGTTAATGAGACATCCAGATTCAATCAGTGGAAATTCAGCTCTTTCAGATCAAGGATCTGGGCCAGACAGCCCCTCCCATTCACCTCCCCAAGTGCCATGCAGAATATAAAAATGGCATCGGTAGTCTGATCATCATTCCCTGGACACACCTCATCATCTCCCTTTCACTCCACATTTCTCATGGCACCATTTTCCTTTACCGCGAGGACAAAGTGGCTCATCGCTCAAACAGTGCTCAAGACTGAGAGTGTTCCCTCACAACATCAACACATTCATTCAAACTGAAAAATGAAATCACACTTTTTGATAGAAAATAGGTCCAATTTGGCTTTTTGATCAGACCAGGAGGACGGGATTTACAAGTTTCAGTATACAATGTACATTTTTTTCATCAATAAAAGCGGAATCTGCTGGTCCAATATTTCTATAGAAATAGATTGTAAATATAGATACACATAGCTACATGTAAATATAGCCAATAAGAAAATCCTTTGCCAGCATTTAGCACATAAAATTTTTTAGATACCAACATTAAATAGTTAGGGGGGAAATACACTGTTGAAAAATTTTTCTTACAAAATGGTACCAGAAGAAAAGTTTTGAAAAAGCGTGTTTCTGTTCAGTTTACCATTCACGATTAACAGTGGAACTTGTAAGGCTGTTCTGCAGACTAGTAATGGTGTATGAAGACATGCAGATGGGGTGGCGGTTGAGGGCTGGGCATAAATTGGAAGAAAATTGGTGTGAATTGAGAGCAAATCATGGGGAGCCATCTGGTAGTAATAACAGCTTACTTTCACGCATGTAATGAGACCTATTTTTATCATCACTTCAGACAAGTAGTAAGGAAAAGATAATGGAGTCTCTATTCAAATTTTGGGGGAATTTACAAGCAAAGAAAGTGTCAGGGCAGAAGAAGTCCTCTTGGCTTTACATAGGAACCTGTCTTGAATTTTGACATCCAGATTCTAAGGACTACGTGTATTACATTTTACATCTCCGCCACCAAAGTGCAGCATTGTATCTCCATATGGAGCACTTGGAACTGGAAATTGGTCTATGGAGATAAGACCAAATAAGAGAAAACAGCAACTCAGTCCTAATTAGCGTTGAAAACAGGACAGTGGAAAAATCCCCTCAGTGAATGCATGATGAACGTAATGCTAGAGAGGCAGATTTGAGTGTGGTTATAGGTAGGGAGCGTGTGGAGGTGGTGATCAGAAGGGTTGGGGCCATCGTTTAGTTTTAAGAACAAAGTATAAAACATGAAAAAAAATAAGCCATGGTAAAAGAGTGGAAGTTAAAGTATCTAAGCCAAAATACAGGGGATTTGATGGCTGAGTTCCCCGGTGAGAAGTATGCGGAAAAAAGAAAATGTATTGCAAGTTCAAAGCAAGGTGAAATGCATGCAAGATACTTTATGAATCTAAATTGTCAGTCCACAAGAGGAGGGGGTTGGAGAAAATGATTACAGAATTAGAGATTGACAAGGAAAGACAGCGGGTAATCCTAAAGCATAATAAACAACTTCAAGAATAAGTAAGCCACAAGAGGTCAGCAGAACAATGGGGGCTCTCCCAGGGCTACAAAGAAAACAATGGGTAGTTAATTTCCGGGACAAGGAAAGCCAGGGCCTCATACTCTCGCCCATAAAACAGCCCTCACAATTTCTGAAGGATCCCGGAATAAGAAAACACTGTAAAATGTCAGATGAGATAAGAGAATGGATAAAACCCGAGTAGAACAACTTCCTTTCAAATGTATAATCTTTAACATAAGTATGGTATTTTCAGTGAAAAAAAAAAAAAAGAATACTTTCATTGAGTTTACCAAAATAAAGTGAACTGATCATTGCTAAACTGAAAAGACAGTTCCTAAATGCACTTTTCCAATTATAGAATATAAAGTAATATAAATAGTATTGATGAAACTCGTTTCCTAATTTAAAAACACAGCATCCAGTCTTATACATTCTAATAATCCATGATTACAATGTATACGTTTTGTGTTATAAGAGCAAAATAAATTTGCCTTTAGAGTTTATTATCATGAGTTGAAATTGTATCAGTTTCAAGTACGGTTCTTGACTTTCGTGATGTTTTGTGAATAAAATAAAGCTCTGAAGATGTCAAATGGAAAAGATATTAACTTATATCCAAGGGGGAGTTATGAATGAATGGAAGGGGCCGGTATATCATATCTCAGTAAATAGTTCCTCCTCAATGAAATGATCATGCACAGAACTAAATTCTAATTTCTTTGTGGGGTGTTATATGGGTAGCGAGAATAGGGATAGGTATTTCCTCAAATGTCAAATGTATGTTTCAGCATTACACATTTTGTAGCAATTACATATGTTATGGGCATAATTATTTAAATATTGAAAAATAAGACAAAATCCCATGGATAATGAAGAACATAGCTTTCAGGGGCGCCTGGGTGGCACAGTGGTTAAGTGTCTGCCTTCGGCTCAGGGCGTGATCCCGGCGTTATGGGATCGAGCCCCACGTCAGGCTCCTCTGCTATGAGCCTGCTTCTTCCTCTCCCACTCCCCCTGCGTGTGTTCCCTCTCTCGCTGGCTGTCTCTCTCTCTGTCAAATAAATAAATAAAAAATCTTTAAAAAAAATAGCTTTCAAATCACAGTTTTATCTCTTATTCATATTTATGCATAAGGTAGAAAATTGCCCAATAGAAAAATAAGGAGGAAAATGATGAAAAAAATCTATCAATAGGAGAGAACCCATAACAAACAAGATAAAAAGACATTAAAGCAGTGATTATAGCTGCAGTCCAAATGTTCAAAGCATAAGTTCATTACACTGACAATTAAAATGACCCAAAGTTGGGGCACCTGGGTGGCACAGTTGTTACGCGTCTGCCTTCAGCTCAGGGTGTGATCCCAGCGTTCTGGGATCAAGCCCCGCATCAGGCTCCTACACTAGGAGCCTGCTTCTTCCTCTCCCACTCCCCCGGCTTGTGTTCTCTCTCTCGCTGGCTGTCTCTGTCAAATAAATAAATAAAATCTTTTAAAAAAAATAAAAAATAAATTTAAAAAATAAAAATAAAAATGATCCAAAGTGCAAAAAGCTGAATTCAAAGAGATGAAAACTACAATGTCTGAGATAATACACCACTGCAGGTTAACAACAGATTAGACGCTGTAGAAGAAAATATTAGTGAATTTGAATTTAGATCTTTCCCCAGGCTGACGGCATGTGGTACAAATCTGTCTTGTGATCCTGGGAAGTGGCTGCACCTGCCAGGAGCCACACAATCATGACAGTCAATAACTGATACACTGACAAGCATGCTGTCTCCAGACAGTCATTCCATTTGTCACAATCAGTACAGTATTCAATAAATTGCATGAGATAGTCAACACTTCATTACGAAACAGGCTTTGTGTGAGATGATTCTGCCCAACTGTAGGCTGATGTAAGTGTTCAGAGCACATGGAAGGTATGCTGGGCTAAGCTATGGTGCTCAGGAGGTCAGGTGTATTAAATGCATTTTCGACTTCCATTTTCAGCTTAGGATGCATTTTATCAGGACACAGCCGCATCATAAGTTAATGATTATCTGTATTTTCTTTTTTTAAGGTTTATTTATTATAGAAAGAGAGAAAGTGCATGAACAGGGGAAAGAGCAGAGGGAGAGGGAGGGAGAGAATCTCCAGCAGACTCCGTCTTAGGTGGGCATACCCATGCAGCTCAAAACCATAACACCGTGATCATGACCTCAGAGGAAATCAAGAGTTGGTTGCTCAATCAAATAAGCCAACCAATCATGATTTATGCACTTTTAGCTTCCCAAAATATTAAGCCCTCGTTGGTTTCTCATTATTTTCTGCATTTTCATTCCTATAGATCTATATGTAATTTATCTCCATAATCTTAATACTGGAGTCAAGAAAGTGCCTTGATAAATGAATGGCTTGATTTCTCATGAATACATAGAAGTTATAAAATTTCCTGAAGTAGGATTCACAACAAAAAATGTGACTGTTAAACTTTAAGAACATGTTTTTATTACCCTTCTAAATGAGTATCTTAAAATGAGTATTGAAATCTAATGGCATATCCATTTATTCTCACAATCCTATCTATTGCTATATCGTGTTCTGAATTTACTGTCAAAAGAAGTCTGATTAGTTTCTTCCTCTGCACCATCTTCTATTGATATTTTTACCCTGCCAAAAAGCTTATATTATAGGATCCTTTTCGCTAATGCACATATTAAAAATGAAAATCACTGGGATACACTAGTATGTTTCATTTTGCCCACCTAACTCTAAAAACTGAAGGTCTCCTACTCAGTAAACTGTGATTCTCTTATTCCTTACTGCATCTTTATTTTTTTCCTGTGATGTTCAGTTTCTGGATGCTGTCTGTAACACATCTTCCTATCACCAAACACACCTCTTTATTTTTTGAAAATCGGAATTATACGTTAATTTCTAGATTTCACCATCCAATTCACCTTTTCACACATCCAACATACACTTCCCTGTTCTAATTGTGACTTTAAATATTCAGACACGGGGGCGCCTGGGTGGCACAGCAGTGGGGGCGCCTGGGTGGCACAGCAGTTAAGCATCTGCNTTAAGCGTCTGCCTTCAGCTCAGGGCGTGATCCCGGCGTTATGGGATCGAGCCCCACATCAGGCTCCTCTGCTATGAGCCTGCTTCTTCCTCTCCCACTCCCCCTGCCTGTGTTCCCTCTCTCATTGGCTGTCTCTATCTCTGTTGAATAAATAAATAAAATCTTAAAAATAAATAAATAAATAAATAAATAAATAAATAAATAAATAAATATTCAGACACTATTTCCACTTAATCTCTCATATTCTTGATCTATGGTTGCAGTCTTCCCATGACTGCTCTTGTTTCATAATCTCTCAAAACGTAATGACAATGCCCTTGAGAATATTTCTTGTGGATATTAAAATGTCTGCACAATCCCTATTATGTTTCCACTGTGTTGCCACTATGGAAGGCACTTTATGTTTTATCCTTTTTTCTATTTGGGGTGTTGACACACAACGGCACATGTTATTTGCCAACCAGGTTAAGCAGTTCGGTTTTCACATAAAGGGGGGGAAATACATCAGGTTTCCTACAACTTCATTTTTCTCTATGGCCAAAGACATGTCCCCTGCAGAGCAAGAAGGGATTGCTATAGACTGAGGCAGCCGCTCTGACGAATAACGATTGTGTTGGTATTCCTTTTGGTAGTTGGAGGGAATGGGGCGCATCCTACGTAACTGACACCACAGCTTTCCAAGGAGCCAGAGTGGCAATGCCCTATCTTTTTTTTTTTTTTTAAGATTTTATTTATTTATTTGACAGAGATAGAGACAGCCAGTGAGAGAGGGAACACAAGCAGGGGGAGTGGGAGAGGAAGAAGCAGGCTCATAGCGGAGGAGCCTGATGTGGGGCTGGATCCCGGAACGCCAGGATCACGCCCTGAGCCGAAGGCAGACGCTTAACCGCTATGCCACCCAGGCGCCCCGGCAATGCCCCATCTTAAAAACGTTACCAGACTCTTAATATAATATGCCAGGCATGCACCATAGAGCGAAAATCATGCTCTGCAGAGTCTATTCCTTTGCTTCCATCACAAAATGCCATCAGATGGGCATTTTTCGTCACCTGTGTTGTGTACTCTCAGACACATCTGGATTGCAACCAACATCTTTTGCACTAGGCAGTAGTAGGGTAAAGCTTTCCTTCCCAAAGAACTGCAGTTTGATGGAAATTTCACTCTTCCTTATCCTGTTTTTTCTCTGTGAGATGGACCAGTCTCCACTTTCCAGAAATAGATTGCTCGTACATTGGCCATTTTCACTGGATTCGGAAAAGAAAAAGTTAAATTTTGTTGCCCACGTTATCATGAGCTGAAAATCTCTCCTTTTGTCATTTTTTAAAATCTTGGGCTAATCAGGTCCAGTTCCTTTGATTTATCCCTTTAATCTTCTATACAGGGTAGCATAAACTGGACAGAGTTCTTTTTTTTTTTTTTAATTATTTATTCGACAGAGATAGAGTCAGCCAGCGAGAGAGGGAACACAAGCAGGGGGAGTGGGAGAGGAAGAAGCAGGCTCACAGCAGAAGAGCCCGATGTGGGGCTCGATCCCACAACGCTGGGATCATGCCCTGAGCCGAAGGCAGATGCCCAACCGCTGTGCCACCCAGGCGCCCCTGGACAGAGTTCTATAAATACAAAAGAATATTATTACCAAGGGATGCCATTGTACTTCCAAACAACGACATGTATTATGTACAGAACAGCACAGAGAATAACCAAGTGACGCTGCTATTGCAGAAGGATAGCGATGTGTCCTCCAAACTCTGTTGGCTTTTCCATCCAGGCCCAAAGTCACAACACAATTCCTACAACTAGGTGGAGCCATGTGACGTATGCTGAGTTTCTGGACAACAGAATGTGGTCAGAAAGGATGAGCAGCATTTCTAGAGCCAGGCTTACAAAGTTGGTTTCTAAGTTTTTAGTTTAAAAATGTTTTGTAGAAACTATACTGCCTACACCTTTAATTAAACATATTCACTACTAAAATAGAAGTGATGCTCAAAACTTTGAATTCTGCTATTTACCTTCAGATCTTGTGTGTGTCTCTAGGTTCTCGTGACCTTGGTGGACTCTCAGATCATCAACTTCTGGTTCTACCGCAGTCGTTAACAACATTTGAAGAATTCTATGTGAGAATGGAACCAAGCAGATATCTCCCAGAGTTTGCCTCTTCATGGCTAGATGATAAAGTGAATTCTATACCACGGGGTACATGTTCAACAATGTAAGACAGAAGACAGACACAAACTCCAGATAAATTCCTCTTCACGTCTTCCCTACAGTGCAATCTTCCCTTGGCTTCTCTATTCTGCCCGGCTGTAGACTACCCACCAGGCTGAGCTAGGACACCGTTTAAAGCTCTCTTATTACCTCCAACAAGATGCAAGATGTTATCTACACAGCCTCATGATTTATTAGCAGCAGACGTCAGTTCATTACCACATCATCGTGCAATGTCCTCATCCTCCTTTCCCTCACCTTCTCTGCTCTGGGATGCACCTTCAAAATAAAACATCGAAACATCATCCGCTCTGTTTTCCAGATAAAGACAGTTCTAGGGATGCCATAACAAAATACCACTAACTGGTTTAGGCAACAGAAATCTACTTCCTCATGGATGAGGAGACTAAAATTCTGAAATGGAGGTGTAGAGTTGCTTTCTCTTGTGGCCTATATCTGAGCTAAGTAGATGTCATCTTTCTGCTGGGTCTTCATATCATCTTCCTCTGTGCATTTCTGAGTTGTAACCTCATCTCCTTATAAATGCACCAGTCCTATTGGATTAGGGCCTCACCCTAGCAAACTCATTTTACTTTAATTACCTCAATAAAGATCCTGTCTCCAAATACAGTTGTATACTGAGGTTCTGGGGGTTAGGACTTCACCATATGAATTTGGAAGGATACAATTCAGCCTATAATAGTGGCTATGTATGTGTAAACCATGGCCCCATAGACCACAGAATTGAAGAAACAAGAATAAAAGCAAAAAATGTGATACCTATACTTATTGGTTATACACAATAAAACTACTCACATCTAACAAAAGAACAAAAGAAAAGTGATTGAAAAGAACTGGTCATGGTCCATGAAATTCAAGGAATAACCAAAAATTCAGGGCCGAAATGAAAAATACATAGGGCAGCTCTGGGGAATCTCTGTAGCAGGAGATGATAATTTCTCTCATATGTCCATACTGCTGCTCGGGTGAATGGCAATACAGTCTCATCTAAACAGGATTTGTGTCCTAGGGGAGCTTCCAACCAGTCTAGTCTTCACCCTTGCTCATTCCTTAATAAGGGATTGGAAGGCCATTTACATTCACAGCCCAAAGAGAACCGCAAATGCTCTCCTAGAGATGTGTGATTCTCCACATACACCCACTCGGAAAAACAAGGAAATGAAAGGAAAAAAGGAAGAAAGGAAGGAGGGAAGGAAGGAAGAAAGGAAAAAGGAAGGAAGGAAGGAAGGAGGGAAGGAAGGAAGGAACAAGGAAGGAAGGAAGGAAGGAACAAGAAAGGAAGGAACAAGGAAGGAAGGAAGGAAGAAAGGAACAAGGAAGGAAGGAAGGAACAAGGAAGGAAGGAACAAGGAAGGAAGGAAGGAAGGAAATAAAATCAAATCTCCGTAAGTCTGCTGGCATTGTTCACACCAAGTGGCTAACTGCCAGGAATCACACTGTGGACACAAATCCAATCGACAAAGCTGGGAGGAGCTTACCCTGTCTGCCATTTCCCCCCTTGCATCTGTATTTTATCCTCCATTAGATTTGGCATTACATATCATTTTTTCTTTGGCCATAAGCTGTGGGAACAAGAAGGACTCAACTGATTCAGCAGGAAGTCCAGCCGCCTGTGTGAGAGAGATGCCCAAAGGCATGTCCCCTGCCATTAATTTTGTAGTTTTCAATTACTGCTCTTTGCTTTCACAATGTTAAAATTGTGCCATATTTTTGATACAGCTCTTTCAAGAAATCTTTGCTGCTCTTCCTACTGTTATAGCCTGCTAGTGGCTCTTTTAAAGAGCCCTTGTCCTTTAGAGTCGAAAAACAATAGAATCGTGGCTTTCCAAATAACTATTATGAAGAAATCTGCCATCTGGAGGGATAAGGTGGGCTGTCATTTCTTGATGTTGCTGCTTCGGGAAGGAGCATCTTAATAGGAGGGATTCTTTTTTTTCCCTCCTATAGTAAAACCCATGCATTGTATTTCACGTATCAGAGGACACAGTGAACAGATCCCATTTTACGCAAATAGCATATCAGATATAACCCAATAGGTGAGCTGGTGTTGTTAAAACTCTGGTGTGCTGGCCTCAGGGTTCTGCATCCAATTCTCTTTGACAATCATCACACATTCCACCTTCCTCCAACCAGAAAGGGTTCAGATGTCCATTTGGCAAGAAACTCACACATAACCCCTGTGCCATCTCACGATAGCCTAGGACATAGGCCTAGAACAGGAGTCACCAAAGATTTTCAGTAAAAGGTCAGAAAGGAAATATTTTTGGCTTAGTGGGTAATAGGACCTCTGATCTGACTACTGGACCTGATGCTGTCATGACAAAAAATCCATAGATGATTTATAAATGAGTGGGAGAGTCTGTATTTTATTAACGTTTTTGTACATACACAAGGAAAGGGTCATATTTGGCGTAATCGGTTGTGGTTTGTTGACCCATGTCCTAGAATTCTGACCATTTACACAACAACAGCAATTTAAAAATAATTACTATATTTTTTATCTTATTATATATCTATTATGTATCCTCATACCTGTGCAAATACAATAGTCTCTGTAACAATCCAATAAGATCACTAACTCCACTTCCCGAAAGAAAGATGGAGCTCAATTGACTAATCTGGTTAATATCTCCAACCCTTCCAAGTTCAGCTTCTGATTTAGTAGTTTTGGGTGTGGGAGTCAGCACGGGTTGGACTGTGCTGTGGTAATAAGAAATTCCAAAATCTCAGCAGTTCAACCAACATTTAATTCTTCCTTCTGGGAAGTTGGGGCAATCGTTCAGGTCCTCCCAGCAGCTGCCTCATCCACCTGCTTTGATCATATGTCACCTCTCTGTGTTAACACGCATGTAAATCATCCGGGAGCTCATCACAACGACGCTTATGAAACACGAGTTTTGGGGTGGCAAGATAGTGATTCTAAATGGAGAGGGAGACATCTGGTCAACATTGTATCGGCTAACGTTAAGTCACAAGGCTAGGCATAACTTGACGAGGATAAAGAAGCAGAATTTGCATCCTTGTCAGGGATCAGAGGAAGTATGTCCATTGCTGATTATAATACCTACCGAGTCCAGTCTTTGCCCTTCTCATTGTTTTACACTGCTTATCCTGCCTACTGGTGGAGGTCAGTTCTGATCCCCATTCCATTAGTGTGGAACAAAGTCTTTCCCTGAGAGTCAACTTCCCTAAGACTTCATTTTTCTCTGCTAATAATCCCTCGCTATGCAAAGTCCATCAAGTTTAGAACTACTGGGACCTTTCCAGAAATACAGAATCTTAGGCTCTACTCCAGATCAACTGAATCAGAGCTGCATTTTGACAAGACCCCTAGGTGATGTGCAACCACATTAAACAATGAAAACCACGCTATAATCCACCCCAAGGACAGCAGACTTTCACCTGTGGAGAAATTATCCATCCCATAAAAATTCATCTAAAATAATCCTGATTTTTCCACCATTCCCTGAATCCACCAAGGGCAGATTCTTCAGGAACACACCTGAAGAAGCCCAGTGAGCCTACAGAGAAAAGCAGATATCCATCTAAAAGGACCAAAAGTCAACAGGAATGAAACTGGAGAGAAGAAGCAGAACAAATATTCCACGATGGAGAACGGCTGGAAGACAAAGATGGGGAACTCAATAAAAATTCAACAAATATTTTCATGGATTTCTACTTTAAAAAAAAAAAGATTTATTTATTTATTTGACAGAGAGAGAGACACGCCCAGCAAGAGAGGGAACACAAGCAGGGGGAGTGGGAGAGGATGAAGCAGGCTCCCAGCAGAGGAGGGAGCCCGACACGGGGCTTGATCCCAGGACCCTGGGATCACAACCTGAGCTGAAGGCAGATACTTAATGACTGAGCCACCCAGGTACCCCCATGGATTTTTACTTAATTATAAGATGTTCCAATTCTAGCGATGAGATCGACTACATATTTTGAAACTTTCTCTTATTATAAAGCATCCAGGAATGCGAGATAAAATACTTTAGTGCATCCTCTTAAATACACATGAGTTTCCAGAAAAAATTAATTCTGAAAGGCGAAATAAAATAAAATGGAAGAAAAAAAAATCAAGACGTAAACTATTGCTAATCCCTGTCCCTGCCATGGGTTATCTGTGCATCCCAGCAAGGAACAGCCTCAACTTTAGTTGTCCGCACAGGTAATGGAGAAAATGTCTTAGGTCCTAACAAGACAAGGATAATGCCAGAACCCTTAAAATGCATCCATCTCAGCGAAAAGGTGAACTATGTCAAAACAACAAAACATTGGAATCAAGGGAAAACAAAATGTTCTCGTTTTTGAGATAGGCTTCAGTGCATTTGAGGTGGGGGGTGTCATCCCTAAAAATTCCTATAGGTTTCTGGCCTGAATTCACACCAATTGTATTAGTTTAAAAACTTCAAGCTCAGAAATATGATTTGATGTGAGTTTAGGTTGTTAACTACCTCCAGGACCCTGGCAAGTGTAAACACAAATCTTCCATTAAGAGGCTGATAGAAATCAAAGTCCACAAAGACTTATCCTACATAAAGTTCCAGCAAACACAGGTCACAGTCAGAGGCCACAGAATAGAAACAGGAACAGGAGAATGAGCAAGAGTTGGGAAAATAAACAAATGGAAGCACTGGATACGTTAGATATTGGAACAACTCAATACAAAGTAATAAACAATATAATTCAGCAAAAAGAAATGTTTCTACTCATGAGTAAGGAGAAAGTAGTATTAACATAGAAAAAACAATGTGAATGAGTTGAAAGAAGATTCAAAACTATACATATATACATATATATACATATATATATACATATATATATACATATACATATATATGTATATATACATATATACATATATGTGTGTATATATACATATATGTGTGTGTGTATATACACACATATATGTATATATACATATATGTGTGTGTATATACACACACATATATGTATATATGTATATATACATATATGTGTGTATATACATATATATGTATATATATACATATATACATATGTGTGTGTATATATACATATATGTGTATATATATATATATATATATATATATGTTTGAAACTGAAAGCAATACCCAAAATACCATATTGTTTACAACATACAGGACACAGATATAAGAACAGCCTTATGGGGTAGGATAGTAATTGCCCTAAGGTCACACAGCTAGTATGTATCAGAACTAGGATATGAAATCCAGCTGTCTGCACCATAACATGAGGTCTTGACCTCCCGACCAATGCAAAACGCATTCTGTGCATGGCCCTGTCCAAGAAGCAAAACACACAGACGTAAAAATTAAACTATCAAACTGGAAGAGAGACGCGATAGCATGGAAAGGAATGCAGACAATGAAATGAGTTTAGCACAAGGGCAAGACTGCATGGGAAGGTCTACTATGCAGGGAATGGACTTCCCGGAGGGGTGGGTAGAGAATGAGGGACCCATCAGGACGAAAACAGGCACTTCCCACAGATGATGAAATGTACCATATATCAGATTAGGTGATAACAACAAAACTCACACAGGAAAAAAGACAAGGAATCCACACTTGGAGAAAGTAATGAAAATGGCAGACGTCACAAACGCCGATGTCAAAGAGGAGATGAAAACAGGTTTGCAAACACGTGTACACACACGTACACACACACACACACACACCACAGCGAGGTGTTTCCTGCACACTGACAGCCAACTTCTCAGTAGGATCAAAGGCAGTCAGAGGACCGTGAACAGCATCCTTCACATCACCCAGAAAATAACTACAACGCATAATTGCACTCCCAACAGAACAATCTTCTCAAGGACAAGGGAAGAATAGATTTTAGATCACAAAAACTGTGACAATTTACCATAAAGAGAGGCCCACGAAAGGAATCTCTGAAGGAAGTATTTAGGGAACAGGGAAAAAATGCTCCCAGAAGAAGGATCTCAAGTTCAAAAAGGCCGGAGGGGCAGGAAAAAAAGGGGAATTTTACAGATGAAACCTTTTAAAATTTATCTGAAAGTGTAAAAAGGGCCAAGAATCACCCAAATCCTCCCAGACAAGGGTAGGTATGGACTAGCAGATATGAATTCCAATCTAGACAAGGCAATGTGAAGCATTATTCCTAACAGCACAACACAAGGAAAACAGGAAAAAGGTGAAAGCAATTATTAGTCTTTGCAGGCTCCTATAGGAAATACCACAGACTGAGGGACTTGAACAACAAGCATTTATTTCTCATAGTTCTGGAGGTTGAAGTCCAACACCGAGATGGAAGGAAGGGCGGGTTCTCCTGTGGGACATCGTCCTGGCTGATAGGTGACAGCCTTCATGCTGTACCCACTCAGGATAGAGAAGAGACCAATACACAGAGAGATCCCCTCTATCTTTCTCTCTTTTGAAGTGTTTTTATCCAACCCCATGGCTTCACCTAGGATGGCTAGGTAATAGAACCCTAAAACCTCCTGAAATCCCCATTTCCAACTGGGGATTTACACGTGAGCATGTGAACCTTGAGGGCAGTGGGGCACACATCGATTCGATCCAAACCGCCAGAAAAATGACCATTCAAAGAAGAGGGCACATAAATAAATTGTAGTTTGACATATACATGGTATGAAATCATATGTGTGGAATACTTCATTGTAATGTTTTTTATTAATGTCATTTTTTTTCCTGATAAGAAACATGTATTACAGACAAATTCTTATAGGACTTAATATCCTAAGATAGTGAAATGTACTCATAGAAACACAGACCATTTATCTTTCATTTCAAAGGACAGCCATTAAATGGCATTACCAAGTTCTAGAGAAATAATGAATAATAAGAAAAGAGGCGTTGGTATATACCCAAATCAACATTTTCATTTGTAAATAACACAATCTTAATGGATTGAAATAAGTGGTTTACCAAGGGGTGTGCAATGTGCCGTGAAAGCACATGAAACAATTAGAATGTGCCCCAACAGTATGGAACGGCAGCTATAAACCCCACGTTCCGTAACATAGTGGCATGGATACATTTTCCTCTTTCCATCTGTCACCAACAACCCTGTGATGTACAACTGTCCTTATAATACCAAGGAGGAACATAGCCTCCAGGATAGAGGGGAATGAAAACTCTCAAACCCTCGGATGCAAGTATGCACCACAGAGTTATGGCCAACGTTAATTTGGCATCACCTAGAATCTGGACTGTGCCTATTCTCAGGAAACAACACAGCAACCCATTCCTAGGCACTCCATGGCCCCAACCAGGATTGAAAAGGACATTCAACTGCGGGCCTGGCCAACTCCAAAATCCCTGCTTTTTAGGACCTCCTGCTTTGCCTTGTATCTAAATTGCAGACCACAGCGCCGGGGAAATACCTTCACAAGCCATCTTCACATCTCTGCCTTCAGGCATGGAAACCAAACCCTTCGTATCATTTTATCAGATGTACGTTATCCCAGCCCCAGGATGTTGCTATCCTATGTCCAACAAATACTCCTGCTAGGCAGCTGGACAGTACAGTTATTTAATCTGCAATCTACCCTTCCCATAAATATTGCAATTTCTGCAAAATGGGAGGTCACTTGGTGTTCGGAACTAAATTAAGAGATCTAACTTAAGTGTTACTTCCCGAGTGCAGCATTTGACCTGGGCATTCCGTGATGTGAATTACTACGTAAGCCAGCTTTGCAATTATTAGTCTTTTGAGACCATTTTACCAGTCCTTGTGACTGCCAGATTAAAATACTACATCTAGCTGGAAATATGTTGCAGATTAAACAGTTGATATGACACAGTGCCTTAGCAGTTCACCGCTACCCCCACGTGTGGCAGGAGTTGAAATGACTGATGTCCAAGAAGAGGTTACCTCTCACCTTGGCAGCCATGCAACAGTATAGCTATGGGGTTCACCATGACAGCCCTTTTAAAAAAGGTTCAGCTCCTCTTTGGTCAGTAAATCCCAGACTTTGGGTTGTCCGACTTTTGGTATCTGATTACGGTGGTGAACTGAACAGCACCATAGCGTTACTGTGGTGGAAAATACTGGACAACAGTGTGTCTTTAGATAGTGTCAAACACTGCCTTGCTTGCACAAAGGTCATCAGAGCCATTGGACCATCCAGCATGATACATTTCACGGTACATTCAGAGGTATGACTTCCAGTCACTCTGACACCTCTTCAGATTTAAAAGTGAACTTCTGGGGCACCTGGGTGGCACAGCGGTTAAGCGTCTGCCTTCGGCTCAGGGCGTGATCCCGGCGTTACGGGATCGAGCCCCACATCAGGCTCCTCTGCTATGAGCCTGCTTCTTCCTCTCCCACTCCCCCTGCTTGTGTTCCCTCTCTCGCTGGCTGTCTCTATCTCTGTCGAATAAATAAAAATAAAATCTTTAAAACTGAACTTCTGTTCAACTCTTCCGTGAACCAGAAGCTATAACGATAGCAGTTCCAGACTCAGTCCTAAAAGGATGTTGGAAACATATCCATCCCTCTGGACAACCTCATGCCAGGCAGTCATCCTACTGCATCACGACTTCAAGAAAGTTGGCCTTTCCAAGTCCATCTTCCGACTTCAGGTTTCATGGGGGATGTTTTGGTTTTGTGGCCGTGGTCTTATTAACCGTATGTCACAATTCACTGGTGTAGATTAGTACCATCGAAACGGCCAAATGGGGAGACAGAAATCCAACTTTAACTCCCTGGGTGACCATTCATACGCACGGTGAACTTGGACAACTTACGTATTTTCAGTGGAACTTAGATTCCTCAACAAGAGACTTACCCACAGAGTTTCTCTAGGATTCGAGGAAGAGATTCCTTATCTCATACCATCTCATAGGGGCTGTGTGGGGATTCAGTGATGGATATATTCCCTCCCCTGAAGATAGAGTTACACTCTCTAGCACAGAACAGGACAGTGGGCAAGATATTTGCAAGCAGACTAGTTAGGGAGAAATGGATACATATGCTCACCCATATGCATGGTAAAACCCTCTGTAAAGTGTAACGTAGGATGCCAGTTAGAGTTCTTACTATTGAGGCATACACCCAGGTGCTGTGCTTACCCCACATAGTACCCCGTAATCTGCTGTGTCCAGGCTGCAATGTGCACGTGGACAGCATATGCATTATCACTACGACAGGACAGTGTGGACGTTTCGGAAAGGTGTAGGCGTATTTACAGTTTCCCAGAGACCTATTTTAATGGTAAGGGGAAATGAGCCAAATAAATGGATACGATGGGCTCTATGATATGATCACGATTTTTTTCCTCCCAGTTCAGATGCATAAATGGATGGAGTGTGACTCCCTACTCACTACCTGGGAGGCAGGCATGAGCAAAGTCAATGACAAAACTCTTCAAATTGATTGGGAATATCACTGTAAGGTGAGTACTCTCAAGGTCTTGACGGCGACTCCTCTTTTTCTCCACCAAATTCCATCTCTAGCAGTAAGATATTCCAGACAACATGATGTTAAAAGGTCAATTACAGGTCTTTAAAACTCAAAATGCCAAGTGTTCATCAGGAACATATACTTTAACAGGCAAAACCCACATCTTAGATAATTTCCAAAAGGAAAATGATTCATTACAAAGAATTACTTTAATGTCATGGTAAATGAAGATACTCATGGACGAATTGTTAATTATAGTAAAAGAAAAAAACAAAAAAACAAAACTACAATCAAGACAAATGCTTGACATTGAATATCGTTTAATAAAGTCTGATAAGGTCAGATTTTAAGCCCCCCTTAGCCTTAGATATCATTCAACCTAGGAAAAGAGAGAGATGTGGCATATATTCCGACATATTTGAATTAACCTGAAAACTTGTTTAATCAACTCAAAACCTTTCACTGGAAAGTTCAGTTCCTAATTACTGGCTTCACTGGAGGAGATCCAAAGCAGGTTGAGAATACCTTCAGAATATTTCTTGGAAATTCTTAATTGGGGAGTAAGTGTAAAATCCAACTTTACTCTAATATTCAGGTGAGTAAAAATTAGCGTGCTACCATGAAAATATAAGAGGATTATATGTGATAATTTACATTGTTTTCCATCATAGTCTTTGTTATCTTGTATCTCCTTTACATTTAAAATGAAGGCACATGGTACTTTTGTTACATATTAACCCTGCATTCTCTCAGAATCCTGTACGTAACCCCCATGTAAGCCTCTTTTATACGTGAAACAGACGCATATAATAACAAAGAAAACGGAACAGGAAGCTAGTCCACATGCCACGTTAAATCTTTCTGTTTTTTAAGATTTTATTTATTTGTGTGAGAGAGGGGGAGAGGGAGAGGGAGAGGGAGAAGCAGGCTCCGCACTGAGCAGGGAGCATGACTTGGGTCTCAATCCCAGGACCCTGGGATCACGACCCAAGCTGAAGGCAGACACGGAACCAAATGGGTATATAGTCCTCAGAATGAGGAATACTAAAATAGAAACAAACAAACAAAAAAACGGCCACTTCTGCAGACAGAAAATGAGTAACGGGTCTATAATGGCCCTACAGACTGCAGGAGATGCACAGAAATGCTATGTCACTCCAATGACAAAGGAAGGTATTTGCCAAAGGCATACGTGGTTATCTTCAAACCTCCAAAACTACTTAAAAACCAGGACAGGAGAAACTGAGAGCAGAGCCCCCTTGCTGTCTCACAGGACAATTCTAACATGAGATGCCAGCATTTTCACAGGAGTAAGCTGCGGACCTCCATGGAGCCAGGGGGCTGAGTATCACCTCGTTTATTTCTGTGAACTCCAACAGGGCAGCCAACCCAACTGTGCACTTGAAATGCACAGGAGCTGAACCAGATCGTGCTTTCCGTATAAAATGCACACCAACGTGGATGACTTAAGATTTTTAAAAAAGTACATGATATACCTTATTGATAATTTTATATTGATTACGTGATGACATGGTATTTTAGGAATACTGGGTTAAGAAAAATGTATTATTAAAATGAACATTTTCCAGCGGTGCCTGGGTGGCTCATTCTGGTTAAGTGCCTTCGTTCAGCTCNGCGGTGAGGATGGAGGGGGCGCCGCGGGCCAGGAAGAGGCAGGAGCCAGGTCTCCCTGGGGGCCCGGGGGGGGGGGGGGGGGGGGGTGTCAGCGTCTACTTCTGTCCCTCCCCCTCCTCCTGTGCTCACGCTCTCTCTCTCTCAATCCCTCGCAAATAAATACATAAATATATTTTGAAAAAATACTACATTTTCCCCGTTTTTTCCTTTTCTTAAAAATGTAGCTAGTGGAAAATTTTAAATGATAGATTTGACTCTCAGTATTTATCCATAGACTATACAGCTTTACCAACTGTCTTTCCTGCCCTGTCGCCTTTTCCCATTCACCTAACCTTAGATGTCAGACAACCCACTTCCTTGGAACACTAATCACCATGTGTATTTATGGAGAAATCCAATAAAGCAATAGCTAATATCCCCCCCTCACAATTGACGTAAGAAATTCTGCTTTTTACTTTCTGGTCACGCTAAGTAGGTGCAGAAACACTATTCTTCTCAAAATTATGTCTATATTTGCATAAAGACCTATCATTAAAAAAAGTCAAAAGCAAAACATTCAATTCTGTATTTATTGTACTTTCAATAAAATTGCAAAAAATATTCATCGTTGGAAGCCGTTAAAGACGCGGAAGTGCTACAGTGCCCAGAATCACAAATTTTCAGGTAGAAACTAGCAATCTCGCTCTCCAGAAAGAATTACAGACTTCCAAAATGCCATGAAGACTTCAATAACATACCCCAAAGACCCGTCGGACTCCCATGGTAATTAAATAATGAAACCTTTTCCCAAAGACACGTGTGGAATTGTTGTAGGCGTGACTCAAAAAGGTACTTCGAAGTAAACAGTGTGAAGGCTTCAATGTTATTAGTTAGTATTTTGCATTCTTTATTACATATTTTTAAAGGGATGGTGCCGCATAAAGGCCAAGTACATTCACTGCTGCGCAACAGAGCTCTAGAACTTATTCACCTTGCAAAACGGAAACTCTACTCCCACTGGGCATGGCCCCCACCCCTTTATTTTATTTTATTTTTTAAAGATTTTATTTATTTGACAGAGATAGAGACAGCCAACGAGAGAGGGAACACAAGCAGGGGGAGTGGGAGAGGAAGAAGCAGGCTCACAGCAGAGGAGCCTGATGTGGGGCTCGATCCTATAACGCTGGGCTCACGCCCTGAGCTGAAGGCGGATGCTTAACTGCTGTGCCACCCAGGCGCCCCCCCACCCCTTTAGAACCACAACTTGACTTTCTGTTTTTATGAATTGGACTAATTTAGACAACGCATATAGGTGGATTCCTGTAGCATTTCTCTGACTGGCTTAATTCACTTAGAATAATGTCTTCAAGGATCACGCATTTTGAAGCATGAAACAGCATTTCTTTCTTTTTATTAAGACTGAAGAGTATTCTATTGTGTCTCCAGCCAACACATTTGCTTTATCTATTCATCTATTGACGAGAATTTGGATTTCTTCCACATCTTGGATATTATGAACAATCCTGTAATAAATACCTCACTGACATCCTGCTTTCAATTCTTCTAGATGTAAACGTTAAGAAGTGGATTTCTGGATCATATGACGATTCCCCCTTTATTTTTGTAATTTTTGAGGTTTCCCCATACTGTTTTGCACAGTTGCTGCACCACTTTACACACCCACTAAGCAGTGCAAAAGGGCTCACACTTCTCTACACCCTCACCAACACCTGAAGAGTTTTTCAGTGCGTTTGTTTAATATTGAACACCCTAATGGACGTACGATGATATTTCATTGTAGTTATGGTTTGCATTTCTCCAATGGGTAAGCATGTTCAGCAGCAGCCTTTCGTATGATTATCAGACACTTGTATGTCTTCTTTGGAGAAATGTGCATTCAAGTTTTGGACCATTTTTTTCAATTAGGTTATTTGTGTAGTTTTTTTTGTTTTTTTTGTTTGTTTGTTTTTTTGTTTTAAAAAGGATCTATGCCCCGTGTGGAGCCCAACAAAGGGCTTGAACTCACAACCCTGAGATCAAGACCTGAGCTGAGATCCAGAGTCAAACACTTAACCATTCGAGCCACCCAGGTACCCCTTGGGTTTTATTTTTAATGTAGAATTGTAGGAGCCCTTACATATTCCGCACATTGACCCTTCATCAAATTTATGATTTACAAATATTTCTCCCATTCTTCAGGTTGCCTCTTCATTGTGTTGACTGTTGCCTTTGATGTGTAGATTACAAGTTTGATGCAGTCCCATTTGTCTGTTTTTACGATTAATTTGTCTGTTTCTGATGCCATAGCTAAAAAATCATTACCAAATGCAATGTAATGAAGCTTTTCCCCTACTACATTTTCTTCTAGGACTTTTATAGTTTTAAGTCTTAGGCTTAAGTTTTTAATCCAGTTTGAATTAATTTTTGCATATGGTATAAGGTATAGTTTCAACCACATTCTTTTCCGTGGGGATATCTAGTTTTTACAACATAGTTTGTTAAAAAGAGACTGCCCATTCCCCCATTGTGTGGTCTTGGTCCCCTTGTTGAAAATGATTTGACCATACCCAACAGATTATTGCTGGGCTCTCGATTCTGTTCCATTGCTCTATATGTCTGTTTTTTAAGCCAGGACCACACTGTTTTGATTACAGTAGCTTTGTAATATATTTTGAAATCAGGAAGTGTGAGGCTTCCAAATTTGTTCTTCATCAAGAATGTTTTTGCTAATTGACGTCTCTTGTGATTCCATATTAACTTTAACTTTAGGTTTTATTGTCCTACTTTTTCCTTTTTTTTCTTTCTTCTTTTTTGTTAAAGAAGGGGAGACAGAGGGGGGCCGGGGTGGCACAGTGGTTAAGCATTTGCCTTCGGCTTGGGGCGTGATCCCGGCGTTATGGGATCGAGCCCCACATTGGGCTCTTACGCTGGGAGCCTGCTTCTTCCTCTCCCACTCCCCCTGCTTGTGTTCCCTCTCTCGCTGGCTGTCTCTATCTCTGTGTCAAATAAATAAATAAAATCTTAAAAAAAAAAAAAAAGAAGGGGAGACAGAGTTTGAGCATGTGAGTGGTGGGGGTAGGGTGGAGGGCAAGGGAGAGGGAGAATCTTAAGAAGTCTCCAAACCCAGCTTGGAGCTGGACTGGGGGAGGGGGAGTGCTTGATCTCACAACACTGAGATCATGACCTGAGCCGAAATCAAGAGCTGGAGACTTAACTGACTGAGCCACCCAGGCGCCCCTGTTGTCCTACTTGTGCGTGAGAACTGTGGTAGGGATTGCACTCAATCTGTATAGTGCTTTGTGTAGTATGAACGTTTAACAATATTGTCTTCTAGTCCATGAGCACAGGATGACTTTACATTTATTCATTTGTGTCTAATTTCTTTCAACAATGTTTTACAGTCTGAAGTGTACAAGTCTTTCGTCTCTTTGGTTTATTCCTCAGTATTTTACTCTTTTTCACGCTACTTTAAATGGGACTGCTTTCCTAATTTCCTTTTCAGAGAGTTCATTGTTAGTGTACAGAAAGCAAGTGGTCTTTGTGTCTGGATTTTGCATCTCGCAGGTTTGCTGAATCCATTTATTAGTTCTAACAGTTTTTGCATGGAATTCTTAGGGTTTTCTACGTACAAGATCAACATTTGCATTTTTTTAAATGATTTTTTATTATGTTAGTCACCATACAGAACATCCCCAGATTCCGATGTAAAGTTCGATGATTCATTAGTTGCGTATAACACCCAGTGCACCATGCAATAAGTGCCCTCCTTACTACCCATTTTTTTATCCTTCATTGTTGCATTAATGCACTTGTCCTTGTGGTGCCTCAAGAGACACGCTGTCTGCGAGGCAGAGCCCTACAAAGACATCTGCATGATTGATTCATTATTTTTTAAAAAAATGAAGCAACAGGCTGAATGCGATTAGCACAATTCCAAGCTGTTGGGATGGCTGAGGCTTCAGAGTCTTTCAGTGGGACATTTCAATCACCAAGTAAAGCAGGGAGAACCGCTCCCGCCCGCGAGCCTGGCTGGCTCTCCACCTGTTGGCAATGATGGGCTTTTATTCACATCCCAGGATCAGAAACATAAAATGTATTCAGAAAGCACTATGGGGAAAAGAGAAGGCAAAAGCACTCCAGAATTTTTGGCAGTCTCATCTGTTCTACAAGTAACTTGTTAAAATGAGCCAATTTTCTTCCGGGTCTGGCCACTTATAGCTTGGCTGTTTCTCTCACAGTTGTGGGGTTTTAACCTGAAGCGTGGATGGAATGCATAAACGTGTGTGCACATCTTCTGAAAACACCTCCTCCCTTAAACTTAAACTGGCGAGAGGACCAGGACACTAAAATTCTGAGCTGCTAAATATTACAAGTTCCGTCAGTCGCTACAATAGGCTAGGAGATGAAAACAAAAATAATATTCCCCGCGTCAGAAGAAATATTACTGTAAATAATTTAAAGAGTGCTACCATAAACTCACAAGAAATGAAGTTCAGAATTGCTCATCACATGGGATTGAACTTAAAAGACATCCCAGAGGGATGAAGGAGTATGGAAAGGCAGGAAAAGACCATGATCACCTAAATCCTTGATCTGGATAATCTTTTTCCATTGATGTAGAATTTGGATAAAGTAGATTAGCAGGGTGTCACTTAAGGAGGAGAGTTAAGAAACCTCAAGGATTCCAGTTTGAGGAGGCAGCACCTTTTCTCTTTTTGTTAGTAAAAGGCAAGACCCAACTCCAACCTCACCTTGCTGGCTATCACATGATCTAGTGCCAGAAAAAGGGGCAGAAGCAAAAGTGTTCAGTCACACTATGAAAACCTCCCATGCTCTTTCAACTTCGACCAACCCGAAGCCCCAAGCACAGAGAGCCTAGAACGTTCGCATGGAAGAAGGTGCTTCCACAAGACGCAGAGACTCTGGGTCCCCAGTCCTGCCTGGGGAAAAGCCGCCTGTTGATGAGGCTCACATGCTGTGGTCTTCAAAGCCTTCAGTACCTATGTTCACGTGTGTTTCGGCAGCTCATGGAGCGACTGTGGAAGCTCCAATAAGATACTCAACATGTCTCATGCCATTTACTCTCCAGAAGCAATCATATTAGTACAACTAGAAGGAAGGAAAGAAAGCATTGAAAATAAAAACGGTTTGCATGCCATAACTGGTATTATCCTGACCCTAATCTCGTATGAATTTGAAATCAGATAATTCTCACCTGTGTGTCACCTGGTGCTTAAATACTATATTTCATTGATTCTAAGGAGCATGCTTAAAATTAGCATGTGTCTTAAAATAGATGGGCTGTGATAGTCGAAGTGGCCTTTTAAAACAATTTCTTGGTAATATATAAAATGAAGGCTCAACTTTCAGTCGGGGACATCTTAGATTTGATGGTGTGGCATGCTGTATGCTGAATACTGGGGTTATAACTCCTATAGTTTCTGGTCCTCCAGGGTTAGGACACCCTTCCCTGAGCCTTCCGAGTTGCATTACCCCTGGAAACCTAGGACGTTATGTGGTCTTGGACGTTAACAACCAGCACTGACTATGAACTACATCTCAGGGTCATAGATTGCCTGGACATGACATCACAATAGAACCTTCCAATTTCCCCAAGCCAGTGCACCAGTACGGTTTATGGAAAGGTTTAATTCTGTCCTTAGCTGTAACAGTACGGACATATGGAAATATTAAGAGGAATTACCGTCAGCTCCTAAAACACCAATTAAATCATGTTTAGACAATGACTAATTTCTATAAATCTTGGTATTTGTATTTTATGTGTCCCACTCATCTGCAGCATCATAAAAAAATACATAACAATTCAACAGATGGTTGATATCCGCATTACATGTGATCTCTAGAAGTTAAACATTTGGAAATACGAATGTGGCCTCGGTATCTACTATCCCAGGTCAGATGATCAGGATAATATTTGTAAAAATACACACGACATCCTTTCCTTCTTTGGCTCTTTTTAGAGAACTCTCAACACACTGCACCATGCGGACATACAGCAGAAAACAGGGCTCCTTATTCAGATAGGCCCGTTTTCTCTCTTGCAAACAGCTCAATCTGATACTCAATGCTGACATGAAACACAGATCTGCGCACTATGGCCCCAGGGCCAAATGTGCTCCACTGCCTGTTTTTACAAAGCTCACGAGCTGAGAATTGTGTGTGTGTGTGTGTGTGTGTGTGTGTGTGTTTGTGTTAAAAGTTTGAAAAAGTTTTAAAACAGTAATATTTTGTAGCAGGTGAAAATTTAGTAAAATTCAAATTTGGGGGGTCCTTAGATAAAACCTGAGATACAGCCATATTTGCTTGCTTTTGCATTGCCTCTGGCTGCTTTCGGGCTACAGAGAGAGACTGCGGGGACACGGAGAATCTGCGCCATAAAGACTGAGGTGTCGACTACCTGGTACTTTGCAGAAGTGTGGTGATCCCTGACCGTTGTGTGTGTGTGTGTGTCTGTGTTTATTTATACTTGACCTAATGACATATGCTTGACATACATCACGATACTCAAGCGAATAATGCCCAGGAAAGCTATGTAAATAAACTCCTCCTTCTACACACTGCTCACTACAGGGGAAAAGACATTCTAGGGTTTTGTGCAACAACAGAAAGAATACTTCTGGGTCCCACGTATCACCATAATCAATTCATCAATATCCAGTTATTAGCAGTCAATTACACTTTTCATGTTGACATTTTGAGCTTGTTATTTCACTGTCACTGGACAGTGCTTTCGTAGAGAGGGCCTATGTGTATTCCACACTCCTGAGGAGAGCACCTTAACTTTGTAACATTCGGTTCCCTAGAGACAAATGCATGCTCCTTGTGAGGTCTGGGGCATTGTCCTGGTCATTAATCATGGATGAAGAGCTGACAGGAGGAGGACTGTAGCTTTTCCCGGGGCAAGTGGGAACACGGTCCCAAAAGAAGGCTGGTATCTAGCCTTAGTAATAAGGGATGACCTCCAAGCATTAACATTTACACCAAGCTCTTTATCCCAATGCATATTTTCTATCGGTTCAATTCTGAACAAGGTGAGCAACTCCAGATGGTCTAACCTTCCAAATATTTGCGGGGCGAGGGATGTTTGTAAAACATAAGGACATCAGGTGAAATCTCCCAAGACAAGAGTCATCCTTATCAATCAACTCCATGTACTTAGTCATAATTAAACCGATTTGCATAGAAATCAGTTATCACAGGCTATGGACAGCATTAATCCATCATCTGTATGTTTATCTAATTCTTGACCATGTGGTGGTCAACGCACACACAGGGGTTTTCTGATTCAAGTGTAACTAGTGGTGATGGCCCTCTCAGGTGCGATCCATATCACCATGGCCTCATTGACAACCTGTCACAAGCAGTTTGCCCCTTCATCATTCCTGTCTTTCCCATCTCCAGAAGGCCCTTTATTCTGCCTCTGATTTCATGCCTAGCCCGGCCACATTCTACTGCAGGTGACCTGAACACGAGAATATTAATTGGATTTCCCATATGAAATGCATGCCTTCAGTGGTAAAGAAATCATGGCTTCTACTGCTTTGAGTCACTTGATGTTAGAATATATAATAAAGATGTTCTGATTTTTATTTTAAACCTTTACAATTAACAAAACAATTCCTATAATAAATTCAAGTTTCATAGTAATATTCTGTATTCGATCCTCTTAATGGTGGAAAAGAAATGCAGCAGAAAAGTACACAGTCCAGTGTCTTCAACTCAATTGAAAATCCATTTGAAGTAATTCCTATACACCTAACCATGACATGTTGAAATCAGTTATAAGGATTGTCCATCTGGATTTACTTATTACTTGCAATGACAGGGGAAAAAATGCTAGCTACCTTAAGGTAGAAAAGAAACAAAACAACAACAACAATGGGAAAACTAGTAGCTCGGAGAGATTTGAGGTCAGCATCCAACAAGAACAAAGATATCTCTAGGACGCAATCAGCAGGGACTGACTGTTTGAATGTTTCATTTGAGGGCCGTTCCTGGGTTGAGTCATCAGCTGAGGCCCTTTTCCTGCTCTGTTCAACGCCCAAAATCTCAGAAGAGATGACCCGACTGCTCTAATATACATGACATGTTCACCCCTTCAGGATGCAAATGCAACCCCCTCCACCCAAAAAAGTCAGGATGGCATCATCGGGAGTGGGATAGGTAAACAGATATGTGATCAGAAACAAAAATTCTTCTAAAACTCCTGGTCCCTGAGGCACTTGGCTGGCTCAGTCAGTAGAAGATGCAAGTCTTGAACTTGGGGTTGTATGTTTGAGACCCACATTGGGTGTAGAGATTACTTTAAAATTATATTAAATTAAATTAAATTCAAGTTAAATTTCTTGTCTCTTATCATCCGGGAAAACCCCTGTCTTCATACACACATTTTCAAAATGCTCCCCAGCTTCGCGTGTTGAATTTCATGTACGATAACAGCCTGCATAATTCTTCTGTGGGAGGAGACAACTTAGAGCCTCATCACGTGGAGATCACGCAGATTGCCTTTGCCTCTCTGGCTTTACTTGGATCCCAAGTTGATCTTCAACAACATACGAAGTAATGGACACACTGAACCACCACAGCCAACTTGCCCTGCCATGTCAGAGGGAAGGACAAGGAATTAAGGCATTTAATTAAAAAGTGTAACTATTATAAGACAGAACAAGATGGGAATACAGCAGGTGGAGCCTACAGGTGACATACCATGTACTTCACCTGTCTCCTTCACCACCTGTTCAACACTGTCAATATTGTAGGGAGCACTTGTATTCACGGGGATTCTTTCCTTGACGGAATAGGCTACGAAAGGAATCTGAACCCTGTAAGGGATGCCCAGGTAGGGGTAGGCTGTCTTCCATTCACCGAGACCATCATGCATGGTGTGAAAGGAGTCATTCCACTGGGCTCCTCCCTGTCCTATCACAGCAAGATCATATTTCCTCTTGTGTATCAAAGCACCCTGAACGCACGTAAAACATGAACACAGCAAGCCCCCAGTAGGTGAAGATGAAGGCTTAACTTCACAACAGTGCTGTTGAGAGTGTATCCAGCTCTGAAGGCACTTCAACATTCAGTAGTCCAATGTCTGAATCACACAAGTTCAGAGTCAACTGCCAGGAAAACAGACATTTTCTGAATGTTTCATTAGGGACTGTCATGAGCAAAGAGATAGAGTCAAAGAAATAAAAGCACCCAGTAATTTGAAGATTATGAAGATTATTAGGCTATTACGGTAGAGGGAATATTGATATAGAAATTTGCTGAGCCTTTGCAAAATGCTCTGCATTCTTATGTAAAATTCTGCAATTCCTTTTTACCTTCATGTTAATACACATTTCATTTCACGTGTTATACATGTGGTGGGTGTACTGTATGGTAGAAACGTTACTTTGTGCAAAAGTTCTTCAAATTTTTTCCCAAGACCATTTCTCATCTTTTTAAAGATCATTATATTATGGTGATGCTACCCTTCCCATGGCACTTTAAAGTGCTCCGTATTGGGACTTCATTCCAGAGAATCATCTGTGGAAGGAAAAATCATGTCTTTTTAGATGATAAGTATATTACTAGGACTAATGAAATAATTAATGCTAATAAACAGAAGAAAGAAATGTGAATACAAAACACAAACATCATCTGTGCTGAGTTTGACTGTTGGGATTATTTTTGCTCATGCTCTGCAATGAAGAAAGGAAAGATGAGTTAAACTAATGAAAAATGTATAATAAAGGAAACCATAAGCCTATGGATTTATATGTGATTATTGCCAAGAGGAATAGAGACAGAGTATAATAGGACAAAACCAATTACCTATTTATTATGACAGAGATGTGCTGAGCAGGAAAAATGAGAGTTTGTACTTTGCGAGGCTCATAAACCAGCAAACATGACTGACTCATGGGTACAGGGTTTGAATTAGCTGATGTAACCTACCAACTCTCTTGGGAGACCTAGATTTCTTCATTTTTGATTTATCACAGCAAAATTCTTTATTTTAAAGCAATGTGTAAAGTTTACTGATTTACTAGTAAACAGGTTCATCCATCTGGGGACAGCATTCTGCTTATAAATAAACCATAAAAAACATAAAATTAATAAAAAGGGATAGCAAGGGAAATTTGGACACAAAATTAAGGTCATAAATTAAGGCAAATTTTTCTTCTGACGGGTGTTTTTATGACCCAGACTGTGTTTTATTACAGAGAACTAACGTGACCATTTGTTTGTAAATGAAATAATTCTCCACTTGATATTTTTCTACCACATACAAGTTGGACATTTCTTCATCATTAGCAGTAATCTGTGCTTAAGGGAATAGGTTCTTGGCTGAAATATGGCCTCAGTGTTTGATTTACTGTCTCTAGTGGGTTACTAACATCAGAGCGTTTTACACATGCAACATGAAATGCCTTAGTATTCAATTATTCAATCCCCAGCTTTTACCAGAATTTCCTAGCACATCAGAAATCTACTTCTTGTTGAGACAACTGACAGAACAGCATGTACTCGGAGACGAAGAGAAATTTATTTCCTGACTGTTCTGATTCATTCCTTGATTCCTTTTACAAAGGAACGTGCATGATGCTATTCATGGTTGATGATTGAGAACATTTAGAAATTATTTATTTGTGTCCCTACTCGAAGACCTTGAATTGCAAATGTGTCTTTTCTACAGAGAAAGGTTTCCAGATGATAGAAATTCTGGATTTCTCATCCTTGGCACTGCTAACATTTGGGACTGGGTCATTCTCTGTTGTAGGTAAATATCCTGTGTGTAACAGAATGTTTATTTTAGCAGCATCCCTGGACGCTACCCCTTAGTTGTCAGTTAAGTTCTTTTCCACCCAGTCACGGAAACCAAAGACGTCTGTAGACATTGCCAGAAATCCCCTGTGCAAAATGCCCTCAAATCGACAGCCACTGCCACGATTGAAGGTAAATACAAGTCGACAATTCCGTGGGTAGAGCCTGGCAGAGAGAAGAGAAAGAGGGGGTTGTTCTTCACGGAGTTCTGTTCAACTCCAACATGCAACATATTAACTGCAATATTTTGCTGCTATTTTTGTTAGTAATAGCTTTCATTTTTATACTACCACGAGGCGTTAAGCATTTCATGCAATTCTATAACCTTCATGTCTCTATAGGTCCGTGATTTTCCTCCGTTTTACCAACGAAGGAACCAAAGTGAAGACAGTCCAGGCATGTTTCTCACACTATAATGTGCACGCACATCACCTGGGATACAGGTAACCTGCAGATTCTGTATCTGCAGACCTGGGATGAAGATGGAGAGTGTGCGTTTCCAACAAGCTCCCAGGTGATGCAGACAATGATGTTCCCAGGACCGAATGTTGAGGAGGAGACACTGAAACACGCCCAAAGTCCCACAGCTAGACACCAGTGCAGTCATAACTGAAAGCTGAGTCTGTTTCTCATACAGGCTATGCGGTCTCATTGTGCTCGTGGGTGCGAACGTCTGTACCAGGTGGCTGGCTTTTGCTTTTCTTTGAACATCCCCAGTCTGTAGCACTGCACCTCGATTTCATGTGTACCACCAGTGCTGACCTGTGTTGAACGTGGCACGCCCTCACTCGGTCTAAATAAATTAACCCTAATTGGACAACTGGATCCTTCTTTTCCTGTTCATACATGCATCTAGTAAGCACAAAGTGCATCACCTTCTAGCTGCCAGGCAGGGGACTAGAGCGTCAATTCAAAGATGAAAGGGATTAAGTCCTTCTCTCTTGAAGTTCATCTTTAATTGGCGATGTCAATGCATGAACAGATCATGATGAAACAGTATTCCAGGTTTAATCCTGAAGACGGAACAGGCAAATTACCGGGGCCACGATCGAAAATAACAACACATCGCCACATCCATGATAAACCCGACCCCAGTCACAGCCCTTCATTCTGTGGCCATGGCCATTTGGGACCACGGCTTGAGACTGCTGCGCTGGATTTTGAACAGGCAAGCCTGGTTCTGCCTGACAAGCTGGCAATGATAAAGCAAGTTTATTCTTGAGGAATATATGTGACACAGAATAAATGGAAAGTGTCATTTAGAGAGGATCATAATGAGATGATCTGTCCATCGCCGCTAAACTCATCACATGATGATTCCTCCAATGTGAATGTGTTGCGTGCCACTGCATTCAGGCAATGAGCAGCTACGTCCTGAAAACTTAGAAAAATGGTAGATACTGATTTCAAGAGTGGAGATGGTGTCTGTTAGCCACAGGACGTACACTGACCATCTCTAGGTTACTGAACATCATTCGTTTATAAAATCGAGAGTTGACCTCAAAGCTTCCTAGTAAGACTGCGGGGTTAAAGAATTAATCACAGCTACTGACATGGACTCTACCTGTTCCACAATTATTGCAACTTCACTCCAAACTTTTTTTGCCTCTACCGCGAACATCATTCTTTCTACTGATACGCACGTCTTCCTCATCATGAATTAGCTCGTATGTCATCGATCATTGGAGGAATGATGCCAGTACATCATTCCAGAAGTTGTGCTGGTTCATATAAATTTTATTCCAGAGATTAATGTTTCATACCACTGAGTCTCAGCAACAGAATACAAAGTACGCTAACAGAGCTGAAGGTGGTCAGCCACACAGGAAAAAGGAGAGCTGTAAACAATTTCCATTCACCCCAAACTCTCCTGGCCCAGGTAGCCAGACATTCCCTCCACCTAAGACATGCTGCTCACCTCATTCTCCCAGACTCTAGTCTTCCAAACCCTTCCCTCCATCCCCTCCCATCAAGATATCATTATTTAATCTTCGATAATATTCTACCCTCATCTTTGCATCTGTTTAAAATTAGCACTTTCAAGATCTTTCATTTCCTAGTTGTTTTGATATCATTTTACTTACTTGTCTTATTAGTCAAGATAGAGTTTCGAAGGCTTTGAGAAAGATGTTCCTGACATATTTTCACGAGTCCTGCTCATTTTGGACAATTTTTCTGATTACTAGATTCATCTTTCAGGTGTGTATATACAAAGTAATAGCAAACACAATAAGAAAACCCAAAAAACACCCGACAAACAAATAACCTTTGTATCTGCCTTTAAAGTGTCCATTTCTTCAAATAGCTTTACTTTTCCTGCAATAAAAATGTCAAAATCTACATTTCACTGTATTTATCACTGGAACTACAGTCAAAATCTACATTTCACTGTATTTATCACTGGAACTACAGATCTCTGGCTATCTCTCATGTCATAACCAAATTTTATAAGATATGAATGTCTAGCAAGCATCCCTTCCTCACTACCATCCATTCACTGCTCACCCTACCTCACTCCAGTTGCATTTCAACCCCTGCACCAAAACAGCTTCTGCACGAGTCACTGATGACTCAACGGTCAAAAGCCCAGATACAGTCCAGTCCACATGTCTTTCCACTGGAGGAGGGACACACAGACACTAGCACTGGAGAATGGACCTACTGATTCATGCAAGAGTGTGGACGAGCCTCAAGTGCATGATGCTGAGCAAAAACAGCCAAATTCAGGAAATGCATAATTTCACGACCTGTGATATTCTTGCAAAGGCAAACCTTATGGACAGGGACCAGATATGTGGTGGCCAGGGCTAGGCTGGCGATGTTTACAGGGACACTTGGGGGGTGGGGTGGGGGAGAGGCAGGAGTGCTCATGGAATTGTTCTATCTTTGATGGAGTGGTGTTGCACAACTATAGATATCCGTCAATGTCACAAAAGTGACCACATAAAAGGGTTCATTTCACCTCCTCCGTGTATGTGATGAAGTCCTGTACTGCTTTCCGTTGCTCTCCTCACTTTCCCCGGTCCTCCCTGACGTTTTTCAGTGTTTTTCAGTTTCCTGCCCAGCCCTCCCTTCCATCCACTTCTTCCCATGAAGCTTCCCAAATCCTCGAAAAGGATGCAGCTTCACGGCCTTCTGTTCTGACCGTCTTGTCATTCTGCTCTCTTGCTTACCAGCTTTCTCAGCCTGCAAGCTGGTGAACGGCCAACTTCCCCAAAAGCTCCCCTGTACCTGGGAGTCATGTTTGAAGTTATGTCTGGAGGTTGCATTCATGCCCAGCATGGGGGTACACATGGCTACTCCTCCGTGCTCTCCAGCTGGACAGAATCACCGTCTCACACACACTGAGGAAAAACCATGGCTTCGTCATTCATTCCTCTCTTCCTCAACCCTCCTCCCACATTTGATAAATGAAAAGCGGGAACTGAGTCTACTCTTTCTACCGTGGATGAGATCTCACACCTGCTCCCTCTAATGCACGTGGAAAGATTCTGCACTGGCCATTCTGCACTGGCTCTTATCCCTGCCTCTGATTCCAATCAGCCACTTATTCATTTGAATGAAATGGACCAAGTCCCTTCTTTATGTCAGTGCTCGGCACTTCATTTCAAGAGACTCTCAACGTAGACGTTAGAGGCTAAACTCCCAACATGTACTCGAGCCAGAAGATGCTCATGAGAACAGCTCCTAAAGTATGTTAAAGTAAGGAAAAAAAATCATTTATTATATATTAAGTGTGGAGACTGAGTATACAAAGATGAATGGTCTACGCTGCCCTCAAGGAAACAGGTCAGTATATAAATGTGATAAAATGGCTCCTCACATCCAGCGCTTGAAGACACCGTCTGCAACACCTGTGCTTTGGAAATAAATGCTTGGTAAAGAGTGTGTTGTCTGGAAACAGTTTGCTTGTCTTTATCCTTGATTTTCCCCAAAGTAAGGCTGTAATTTTGCTCTCACTCTCAAGTTGAAAATCAATGCTGCATGTAAGTTACTCCTCTATGTTGACTCAAAAAAAAAAATGACTGTTTACAGTGAGAAATAAAATGTTCTAGTAGGTGCAGTCAATATGACCCAAATGTATTTTTTCAGCTTCGCAGAGGCATAAGTGACAAATAAAATTGTAAGATGTTTAAAGCTTACAACATGATGATTTGATATCACATACTTGTTGAAAGGATTCCCCTGCAGACCTCACACACATATCTAGCTTTTGTGTGCAGAACACTGAAGATCTACTCAGTATCGAATGTCCATGATGCAGAAATGCTGTCGACTCCCGTCACCATGCTAACCATTAGGTCCTCAGATGTTCCCCCATGTCCCTATTTCCCCAACCCCCCAGCCCCTGGCAACCATCATTCTACCGCCAATGCCTACACGTGTAACTTTTTTATAATTTAGTTTTTAAAGACTCCACATATAAGTGGTATCATGAAGTGTTTGTCTTTCTGTCTGGCTTACTTCATGTAGCATTATGCCCTTGAGGTCCACCTCTGTGCCTGGATATGACAGAACATACTTCTATGTTAAGGCTGGGTTGTATTTGCTCATCTCTCTGTCTCTCTCTCATGTTTGTGATGAAGCCATCCATTGATAAACATGTGCCTTGCTTCCAAAGCTTGCCTACTGTGAATAATGCTGCCAGGACCACGTGGGTGCAGACAGGTTGTTGAGATAATGGTTTCGTTTCCTTTGGAATGTGTACCTAGACGTGGGATTGCTAGATGATAGGGTTGTTCTGTTCCAAGTTATGATGGGTTAAAAAGATAGAGATTGTTAAAGAAAAACAAAATCATTCACAAGATTTGTTACGATGGTAAGGGAGACGTTACTCAGGACTGCCGTGATAGGTATAGAGACCACAGCAATGGGGTTTTGCAGGAGACAAGATAGACTGGACTCAAATTCCGATAAAGGAAAGCCAAGAAGCAGAGTACGGCGGGGTGGCAGGGGTGAGGGTGAGGGGGCAGCAGTGGATAGAAAATTACGGACAAGGCAGGGTAATTCTTTGCTAAAATGAGCCAACCGGATTCTTGCTGAAAGCAGACAAGGCTGATCAGACAGCACTTGGGGAATGATGGGGACATGGAAGGGCAATCAGATATGGAGAATGATGGATCCTGGCCAAACCAAATGATTTATGCCAATACTGGGCTCCTGGAGGACATGCCCAAGCATGGAGCCCAGTCAGCCTCAAAAGGGTCTGATCAGAGTTTGCTGAAGGAGAGAATCTCTGTCACGATTTCCTACCTTGGCAAAGCAAATGCTGGAAATGTGCATTATATAATAACAACAGGGGCAAACACTCCTGTAGTGTTTATGACAACCCGTGTGACATTTTATGCGCTTCACAAATATTCCTGAAATCCTCATTACAACCATAAAAGAGGTTAACCCCATCTTATAACAGCACAAACAGAATAACCCAGATGGTATGCTGCTTGCCTAGGATCATACATTTAGTACGTGCAGAGCTATCATTAACAACCAGGAAACCTGCCTCCGTACTTTACACGTTTTAAAGAAAGACTTTATTTATTTTTTAGATAGCGAGAGCCAGCTCAAGTGAGTGATGGGAGAGGGGCTGAAGGGGAAGGGGAAGGACAAGCACTGAGCACAGACCTGTCTCAGAACCCGATCCCAGGACTCTGAGATCGCGACCTGAGCCAAAATCAAGAGTCGGACGCTTAACCTACTGTGTCACCCAGGTGCCCCCCTAGATTACACTCTTAATCACAGTAAGACATTAAGAAACTGATCAAAATAAAGGGGATAAAAAAGAAAATTTAATTCTTGAGGACAGGAATCTTGTAATTGCATAAAAAAGACAGGAGGATAATGGTTTCTTACATGCGTTCTAAAAAGGAAGCGTATGAAGAAGAAAAACAACACTGTAAAAGAGCTGATCTTAAAAATGACATTAAGATTCATAAAAAGATGTCTCCATGGAGCTACTGACTCATCTGGACAGACGAGACCGCCACATGAGTGGCTCCCATCTTTCGCCCATCAGTCTCTGGGGTGGAAGGCATTCTGTGTGAGAATGGAGTGCATCCACACATAATGAGTTCAAAACTTGGAAATCAGGGGCGCCTGGGTGGCTCAGTCGTTAAGCGTCTGCCTTCGGCTCAGGGCGTGATCCCGGCATTATGGGATCGAGCCCCACATCAGGCTCCTCCGCTATGAGCCTGCTTCTTCCTCTCCCACTCCCCCTGCTTGTGTTCCCTCTCTCGCTGGCTATCTCTATCTCTGTCAAATAAATACATAAAATCTTTAAAAAAAAAAAAAACAACTTGGAAATCATATTTCAAGGAAACTCACTCCATTTTTAAACTAAGCGCACATAAAATATAGCGAGTTCCACTCGCCAAAGTATTTCAATCTGACAGACCTGGCAAAGAACATGCCGTATCAGGCTGTTTTGTCAAAAAATTACAAACTGTATCCTAATAATCGTTCTGTTTTCTGTTTACACGACAAAATATGGGATGCTATATATCTGAATACGTTAAATAGGTACCATCTGGCCCCCCTCCCCAACGAGAGAGAGAGAGAGAGAGAGACAAAGAGAGAGAGAGAACGGAATGCCACTTGTTACCCAAAGTCGTTTTTCATTTTGTTTAGACATTTAACAAACATATGGCAGACCACAGACGCAAGAAGGTAATCCTGTTCCTTCAGTGTCCACAGAATCGAACACTAAGTATGAAATGATCGTGGGGATCTGAATCCACATTCTGTAAATGAACACATGTGCAGGCAAATCTCGGCAGTGCCTTCAAGATGGTCATTTCTTCACAACATGAAGAATGTTTCTCTTACAACCATCTGAAGTTTGATCAAATCAGAACACTAAGGTACTATGAATGGCCAATTTTGCAATGATTAGTTCTTCAAAAAACAGAGTAAGTTAGAGAGATGAGCCATTAGTATATTTTATTTCATTTTCTGTTGCAATATCTCTATCACCAATGCAACAGACCCCCATTATTTAGACAGTCATGCTTTGCTAGCAAAACCTTCTTTCCTTGAAAAAAAAAAAAATCTGTGAGTGGGTAAAGTCTCTATGGTAAATGTGGATCAGTGGTACCTGCCCGGCCTCTTCCCCCTGTATTTTACAATGTTTCTCTAGAGTTTGAACACAAAGGCAGGATAATAAACATGGTATGCTCAATCATCAGAATCAAGAAACATAACTACTTTATCAAGCTTACTTACCCCTGATGCTACCAAATAAAATCAAATAATCCCCATTGAATGGAGAGGGGCCAAGCCCCAGTGTGTGAGTCGCTCGGACAAGGACCACAGAGTGACCCTGGAAAAGTCCTTGCCTGTGCTTCAAGTGAACACAGCACGGGGAGCTACGCATCGACCTCCTACATTGCACTGAGACCAAGAGTTGATCATGTGCATGCGTTTATATGATTCACACTCTCTTGCTTTGAGCCATCCGGTTGAAGGCCAGAGTCCCCTACTCTAAGAAGGACTGCTCCATGAGGGGCACGTCCGCCTAGAAGGATGGACAATCATTCCTTTCCATTGTGAACTGCATTCCTACAGCCGAAGATGGTACACATGTGACATGATCTTCCCTGTAGGGATTAGCCACTGGGTTTCCTGTTATTGGTGACCAGGGCCAGGGTGAGAACTTGACAGACACATGAACTAGGCAATGAAAAGACCGGGAACTTCTGAGATTCTTTATAATATGAATTAGGCAGGGAAACAAATGAGGAATCTCTGAGCCCCATTAAAGAGCATCACGTGAACCTTAAAACTCAACATTAACCAAATCAAAACATCTTTGTTTAGTTGTTGACACGTCCTCCTCACTTTTAAGGTCTCAGAGAAAGAAATGTTTTGTCCGAATGAATGAATGAGTCGTTGGAAGCTGACATGGGATACAGGAGAGAAAGAACTTTTATCAGTCAATCTCAGACAATTCCCGTGGCACTCTAGTGTGAAAAGAGGCCTCAAGGAGACTTCTTGAAATAGAAGATGCAAGTAACAAATGACCCGGTGAACCTATAACTGGAGAAGACCGTCCTGAGGGACAGGGAAGACACACTGCTCGTAATCTGAGAGTACTCGTTTGATCGGAAGGGAGGAATGAATCTCTGACCTATGATTAGCATTACGCTACTCTCTCATGTTTGGAATGGTAACGTTTTAATCCACCATCCACCAAACAACCTGATACGATCACCCCAGCGCACTGGAAAATCCCATGATCCTCTCTGTCCTTATTCCATATCATGCATAGCACCTCACCTTTGGCAATCAAACCATTACTGGGGAAAAAAAAAATCACCAATTCTCCTGCTTCTAAGCAGAGAGATGTTAAAAATCTGGACCAGGTATGGGTACAGCTTGATGCACCTTTAAAAGTCATGGACCAACATCTAGACCGACCTTCCAAAATCAGTCTCGCTGCTAACTAGAAGCTTTATTTACCCTAATGCCGGTACTCAAGTCTTGCTTTTGTGTCCTCACAGTCTGCTGGTGGCAGAAGTCCCTGCCTGCTGACCTCTGGAGGGATTATCTTCTCACGTCACTTAACTACCAGGACCATCTTCACTGACCACAGAAGGGAAATTAATAACCCAAACAGTAACAAAAACAACAAACATGAGATCTACTTAGCACCGACAATGTGACGGTTAGCTAGCACGATGTGTCATTAATTCCTCTACCAGTCCACAGGAAGTGGTTATTCTCATACACAGATAACAGAGGACAGAGCCAAACTATGAGCCCAGACCTCTGAGGTCCTTACTCTGAAACTCTGGTGCGATACAACTTCCAAGCCATGGAGTCATGTCCTGAACGACCTTGGATTAAGTCCCGCAAGGTTCCGGAAGGTTCCTTGAGGCTGACACCAATATACGTGCACCTATATACTTTGCAGCTGATAACACCCCTTGCAAACCTTCTTCTAACCATGCACCCTGGCCTCTATCTGTTGCTATATTTTAAAATTTCCAACATCCAATGACCCCCCCGCCTCAATGTCCTCCATGCTTGAACCCCTTGCTTCAAAGCTTGACAGACCAATGGGAAAATTCAAGGATGTCACTAAAAGCAGCAGGATTGCACATTGTAACAAAATCTAAATCCTGAAAGGAAAACCGAAAGAGAGCAAAAGCTTCAGAAAAATACAAAGTCCTTGTAAAAACAGAGACAGGACTGCAGGAGTGCAGGCGGCTCCCCCAACTAGCTGTTATTCTCCTGTTTATAAGTGCTGTGCGCAACCACAGGAGAGCCTTCAAAGGGCCAAGTAGCTCTCAGAGTAATTACAGAACAAACTCTCTCCTCCTGTCTGTGTTTGCTCGAAGTTCAGCATGACAAAACAGCCTTTCTTCACAGCCAAGCTTCAGGATATGCATTTCCAGTTGTTTCTGTTCTAGCTATTTCCGTCCGAATCTGATCCCCTCCTGGCCAACCCCTCCAGGCCTCCCGCCCCAAAATGTACAAAGCTGGAAACTGTTAGAGTTTGTATTCTGTACTGTGTTATCCTGGGGAGATCATGGCACAACTGAAAATACCTTTATCCTTATGTCTGAAGGGGACCGGAATAAGCCACCCCAATCTATGTATACCTCTATGGCCTTGGGATTATTTGGGCTAAGAGCAATTGAGACCCAGCAGACACAAGAGAAGCTTTTTACCTCCAGCAGCCTCAATATAAAGCATTATCAATTTCCCCTTTGTAATGGAAATTGCTGCTTAAAAAGGGAAGTCCCTTTGTAAAGATGCTTCCAAACCAGGTGAGGAGTGAGTCCAGGAGACAATTCTTTTCTCCTTGAAGAGACTCTCTTCTGTATAACAAGGCAGCCCCTATTTGCCAGAGTTTGCTTCATCCCCTCCCCCAAACTGCGCCCCCCCAAGCCCAAAACTCTTGCTTTGGTTAGCTTTAAAATGGTCTATCGCCTCAATTATCTGGATGCCTTCTTGTGGCACATTTGTCTTTGTGAATGCAAATGAATTAAAAATGACTTTTCTTCCCTCCTGTTAACCTGCCTTTTATGTGTTTGATTCATGGCTCTAGCCATTGAACTTAGCAGGTAGAAGGGAAAAAAAAAAAGATTTTTTTTCTCCCCTTTATGTGCAGCAGAGTAAGGGGAGAGAAAGAAAAGCAGTGTGTGTGCCCTGTACGTGGATATATGTGTGTGATATGTACATGGATGTGCCCATGAGTGTGCATGCACGTGTATGTGTGTGAGGACGTGTGTGCCCCTCAACGCTGCCCCCAAACTCTGCATGACTCAGATGCTCCTTTTTTGTGCTTAGATCCTGCCTGTGATGACAAACGTCTTCAATGGGAAGGAACCATCTGCTCTGACTCAGTATATTGGTCAAGTTGGCTGACTTCGCACGTTTGCATTAACTGAGGAGGGGCCGCGTTCTTTCCTGTCTTCTCAGTAGGGGAGAGAAGACCAGACAAAACACTTCACAAAGAGGACCTAGCATAACATTTGATTATGTGCAATGAGAAAAGAAGCAGGCAGTATTAAATTATATAAGAGTCACTAGAGCACTGTTTCTATTTAAAAAAAGCATAATTCCTGAGTGATCCCGCTATTGGTCTTTAATTTGAATATACAAACCCTGCCTTCCTCCATTTCTGAAAACAACAGGCACGTATGCACACATGACACAATTAGGGGGTGAAATCCAAATTCAAAATAGACCCAACTCCTTTCAAAGGGGAAACAAAGCAATGTTGCTACATTGGACCAGAGGGGAGACAGGACAGCGGTTGCTTAAAGCATCATCTGAATGGCTCCTGTAGCAAAATGCAAACAGCAGGTTTTCCTGGGCAACATTAGAGAACTTAAATACTTAAAATACCAACATTTCATTATATTCAAAACGTTGGCTCAGATTTCCTCACCCACCCCTTTTCATTTAGAGTCTTCCTTAGGCTTAGGGGGTTGACCAAGGGCTTACGTTCTCTGGATCTGGAAAACATGCCTGCTCAGAAACATCCCCACACCAGAGCAACTGTAACAGGTAACTCCAGCCATTGCTCATCTTTGCTTTTCAAGTGCACAAGAAGGTAGGTACTTACTCCCTATTTGCTTAAATTCACCTAATCTCCTTGAGAATTGCCTTGAAGTACTTTTCAAACAATACACTGGAATAAGTAATGCTTAATCTCTAAGATCTCACGTTGATAAGATTATCCAGTCAATTTTCTTCCCATGGAAGAGAAAACCCAGAAGGTCCCTGGGTATCCTGGGCTGTGTGTGTGTGTGTGTGTGTGTGTGTGTGTGTGTGTGTGTGACAACGTAGAGAGCAGGATGGAGTCCCTCATGTGAAGTAAGGGCTCTACCCCAAGCAATGACATGAGCCGTTAAGGTTAAGAGCCCAAGACTGATTAAAATAGGGAAGTTCAGGGGCGCCTGGGTGGCACAGCGGTTGGGCGTCTGCCTTCGGCTCAGGGCGTGATCCCGGCGTTCTGGGTTCGAGCCCCACATCAGGCTCCTCCGCTATGAGACTGCTTCTTCCTCTCCCACTCCCCCTGCTTGTGTTCCCTCTCTCGCTGGCTGTCTCTCTCTCTGTCACATAAATAAAATCTTAAAAATAAATAAATAAAATAAATAAATAAAAAGGGAGGATATATTTTTTTAAGATTTTATTTTTAAATAATCTGTACATCGCATGTGGGGCTCGAACTCACAACCCCGAGATCAAGAGTCACATGCTCCACTGACCGAGCCAGCGAGGCACCGCAAAAAGGAAGGATTTTTGCAGCAAACTGTCAGACTCTTCAGACATGACCCCTCTTTGTGTGATCATCTTGAAGAGGCAGCTGCCCCCGAAAGGCTGCACCCGATGGATCTCTGAACAGAACTGAGATCCTGTGGGGCCTGAATACAGTAAGCAGCGAGCACCGAGACCAGACCCAGCCCAGACCGAATACAGTAAGCAGTGAGCGCCGAGACCAGACCCAGCCCAGACTGAGGCATGAGCTCAGCTGCGAACCCACACTGACTTCGCCTGTGCTTCCTTGCCTTCTTGCCCCTCCATTCTCTTGCTTGTTGTGGGACCTGTCTCACGTCCTCTCTGTGTGCGAGGAAAGAAGTTAACCAAGGGGTGAAAACTCATGGAGTTTAGATTCCTGAAGCTGCTTTGTAATTATGTGAACCTTGCATTAGGGCTTACATTTTGGAAAGACACAAGTCGTGTGGACACCTTCAGAGCGTGGTCATGACCGAGACAGAGACAGAGATGGGGGAGGGTTAACAATAATTGTAATAATTTTCAAAAAGCTGAGTTCAGAAAGAAACAAAAGGAACCACAGCAAACACATTAGCACCAGTGTAATTTCTCCTGGCAGTAGACAAGTACTTCTGGAACAGGAAGACAGGGGAAAGAATGCCAACTTCTAGACACTCTCAAGTTAGCTGGGCAGCAGAAATAACCCTCACCCTTGTAAGAACGCAGCACGCAGTATCTTGGGATGCTCTGGTCGAGTATGTCCAGTTTCATCTGAGAAGGGAAGAGAAGGCAAGCTGAGGGCAAAGCCGAAACTGACACCCTGCACCCCCCCCCCATGGGATGCATGTGACCTTCCTCAGGCACTCCTGGCCACCCTAAAGGACAAAGAAATAGTTAACCTATAGATACCACAATTCTGCAAGACTTGAGTCTCCCTCAGTTTACAAATGTCTTAGCAGTCTACAAGAACAGAAGCATTTCTGTCAATAACCTAGCTTCCAGAAGGGAATGTAAATACAATTAAATGTCCTTATAATCTGCAGTCTCCAGGAAGTTCCCAACTCTCTTCATGTGAATGCCTCACTAGAGGGATAAACAACCTTCACTTGACAAAGGCAAGGCCTCTGGTTTCCTGTGAGTCTTTAACATACGAAAGTACTTTCTCAACCTCCCTTTTCCCTTACTTCCCCCAACCCCATCGAACATCATCAGCCATCTCTCACAACCCAAGGCAGCAGCTCTTTCTGCGCAGAGCTCCTGTCCCCGTGCTTTAATAAACCACCATTTTGCACCAAAGACGCCTTAAGAATTCTTTCTTGGTCGTCGGCTCCAGACTCCACCCCACTGAGCCTCACCTAGATTCCACAACCCCATCACTAGTACTTAGAGACCAGTCCCCACTCTCCCCCTCCGCAAACAAATCCCAGCCCCAAATGTCACAGGTACCCAGGACAATGAGCTACATCCTGAACCTACGTAAGCGAAATTCACTAATGCCACCTTGGCACAGGAAGCAAGACGGTGGTACTTGAGAAAGAAGCAATCACTGTACCCCTGAAATGTCGGCTATTCATTCACCAGCACATGTCAGGGACTGAGCACTGGGACAGAATCCATTATCTAGCCACACCGCTAAGTCCATTGATGAACCACTGGCCCTGAGACACTGAGCCACGGAAAAGCTTCACATGCTGACAAAAGCCCATCTGGAAATAAATGCCAACGGGCAACCCTTCATGATGGCTGATTCAAGTGCATGTGCCAAAGCCCCGAAGGGTTAAGTTGGCCTCGCCAATCCCATCCCTTTTGACACAATTGACATCAAGAAACTACATTCACTGTGACATTTACTTTAATGACATCTTTCTGTAAATGGGGAAGCCTGAGTAGAACGATTTCTAAACTGCCTTCCGGCGTGAATATTCCACAGTTAGTATCCACAAAGGTTAGTTTATACAGCTTGAGAGGAAATAAAACAAAACATCTTCGGGAAGGGATGTAAATGCAAACAGATTCTTAATGGTTCCCTCCCTACAAAGGACACAATGGTGCCAGTCTGGAGTTTGTAAGTTGGTTGGTTTGGTTGATTGATGAGTTGGCTTTACTTCAAAAGGTCAGGAGCCTGTTTCTTGAAGACTTCAAAATGATGGAGGTGAAGACCGGCACACATTTATCTCCCCACTCCCCATCGACAGGACTGTTCTCCTGCAAAGGGCTTCAATCATCTCACAGCCCAATCCCTGAGAAGATCGCTCTATTTAGCTGATTCATAGGACTGCTGTCACAGCCACTATCTTGACACTGAATTTTGTTCCTTACTGCAAAAAAACAAACATTTACAAAGGAGGTGATGGGGAAGAGGAAGAAGAAAGGAGCAAGTTTTATCATCTGAACTGACCTTTGGGCAGCACTGCAGACCAGACCATATTCGCCCTCAGAACAAAGCCCCACACCCAGACTCAGCAATTGTGATATACTGGCTTTTGTTCTTAAGAAATGTATCTTGGTTGTCAATCTGGAGGTATTTGCATTCATTGCCACAGAAACTGGATGACAATTTCCTTGTTCTGCCATGTCACGTTTAAAGTTTGTTTTCTGTACCCCCCAAAGAAAGTAGATAGATAAAAAGATAGAGAGAGAGAGAGAGAGAGAGAGAGAGATAAAAAGAAGATAGATAAATCGATCGATTGATCCATCGATGGACAAACAGCATCATTGCTTGGTAGTATAGAAAAGCAAGCACAAAAGATTTTCCAAAGCACTGGCCAAGGAAGTCCCCTTTCTTATTTAGAACAAGATCTGAGAAAAGCATTTCAAGTGATACAGAAAATGTAGGGATCAAAGGGACAAGGAATGTATATGTTTGAAAGGTAGCCAATGCATGTACTGATAAAGGAATTCCACCAGTCTGTTTTCCCTGGACACTGGGACTCAGGAAGTCTTTCCATTTCTTCAGTCAGCCCCTCTGCACTGAAGGACATGCACAGTGAATTGACCCACATGAATCGCATGTCAAATCGTTCCGTGAATAATATAAGCCACTTGAGCTCTTGCGCCCAAAGAAATCTGATGGAGGATTTCCCGTGAGGCTCAATAGAGGGAGAGGAAAAGGAGAATCCAGACTGATCATCTCAGGTGCATCGTAAATGGTCCCTTTTCTGTGAGGATGCCCCTTCGCACCAGTGGACATCATAGCCCTCTCCATTAAACTCCCAAGGCATGCCACACAGCCAACATTATAGCCACCTCATTACCTGCCATTTGTAAGACCGTCCTTCCCACCCCAACATGACAATTTCAAAGACAGCAGAGTCTAATCGTCATCACCAGCACATAAAGGTTACACAACAAACACTGATTAAATCCATAAATGAACGAATGCATGCATGCATGAGCGCAGAAGCCGACACCAACACTGAGCTAACCATACACTAGTCACCGTTGTAAGCCCTACAACCCCTAAGAAGGTAATTCGGCTGGGGTTACCTGACTAGCAAACTCTGCAGCTCAGAACATCTTAGGAGACTTTAGCAACAGCATCACAGTAATCATTCAGGAATAACAATTATGGATGGAATCAACATAAGTGTCCATCGATGGATAAATGGGTAAAGCCAATGCGGGTAGCTAAAGAGGGTGAAGGGGGTCAAAGGCACACTCTCAGATCAAAAATAAGTCCTGAGGGGCACCTGGGTGGCACAGCGGTTAAGTGTCTGCCTTCGGCTCAGGGCGTGATCCTGGCGTTCTGGGATCGAGCCCCACATCAGGCTCCTCCACTATGAGCCTGCTTCTTCCTCTCCCACTCCCCCTGCTTGTGTTCCCTCTCTCGCTGGCTGTCTCTATCTCTGTCAAATAAATAAATAAAATCTTAAAAAAAAAAAATAAGTCCTGAGTCTATGATATTCAGCATAGTGATGACAGTTAGTAATACTGTAGTGTTTATTTTGAAAGCTAAGGGAATAAATTTTAGAAGTTATAAGTGCAACTGAAAAGTATAAAACACTGAAGAAAGAAATTGAAGAGGACAAAAAGAAATGGAAACACATTCCATGCTCATGGATTGGAAGAACAAATATTGCTAAAATGTCCATACTACCCAAAGCAATCTACACATTTAACGCAATCCCTATCAAAATACCACCAGCATTTTTCACAGAGCTGGAACAACTCTAAAATTTGTGTGGAACCACAAAACATTCCAAACTGCAAAAGCAACATTGAAAAAGAAAAGCAAAGCTGGAGACACCATAGTTTTGGACTTCACGTTATATTAAAAAGCTGTAGTTATCAAAACAGTATGGTACTGGCACAAAGATAGACACATAGATCAATGGAACAGAAAAAAAAAACCCAGAAATAAACCCACAATTACATGGTCAATTAATCTTTGACAACGCAGGAAAGAATATCCAATGGTTAAAAGATGGTCTCAAAAAATGGTGCTGGGAAAACTAGACAGGGACATGCAAAAGAATGAAACTGGACCACTTTTTATTTAACACCATACACAAAAAATAAACTCAAAATGGATGAAACACCTAAATGTGAGACAGGAAACCATCAAAACCACAGTGACATATCATCTCACACCAGTCAGAATGCCTGAGATCAATAACACAAGAAACAAAAGGTGTTGGCGAGGATGCGGAGAAAGGGGAACACTCTTGCACTGTGGGTGGGAATGCAAACTGGTGCAGCCAATCTGGAGAACACTGTGGACGGTACTGAAAAAGTTTAAAATAGAACTACAATATGATTCAGCAGTCTTACCACTGGGTATTTACCCAAAGAACAGACAAACACTGATTCAAAGGGATACGTGAACCTGATGTTTATTGCAGCATGATTTACAAAGCTAAGATATAGAAGCCGCCCAAGTGTCCATCGATGGATGAATGGATAAAGATGTGGTATAGATACAAATGGAATATTATTCAGGCATAAAAAAGAATGAAAGCTTGCCATTTGCAAGGTCATGGATGAAGCGAGAGATTACAAAGCTCAGCGAAATAAGTCAGAGAAAGACCGATATATCATTTCACTCATATGTGGAATAAACAAAACAAACGAGCAAAAGGGGAAAAAAGGAGATAGGCAGACCAAGAAACAGACTCTTAACTCTAAGAACAAACTGGTGGTGAACAGAGGGGAGGGGGTGGGGGATGGGTGAACTAGGTGATGGGTTGGGGAGGGCAACTGTCAGGATGAGCCCTGGGTGATGGATGGAAACGGCGAATCACTGTATCACACACTGGAAACTAATATAACACTGTATGTTAACTAACTAGAATTAAAATGAAAACTTACAAGAAGTTATCATCACAAGAAAAGCAATGATAACTATCCGTAGTGATGGATGTCAAGTAGACTTAGTGCGATGATCATTTTGCAATATATATATATAGACATTGAATCATTATGTGTACACCTCAAAGTAATATATTTTATGTCAATATATTCAATGAAAAATAAAAGCAGAAGCATTTTTAAGTTTGAGACTCTGACATTTTTTTCTCATGTGTGCAACGAATAAAATAGCTTCCATATTTAAAAAGAAAGAATTATTATGACAAGATATTTAGAACAAAACCAGTGGACCCTTAGAAGCCGTATGCAAATCAAAATAATACACAACATTCAACAAACACCCTGCTAAGTGTCTAACAAATGAAGGTATGAACCATCTTTTTATGCAATCATCAAATAAAACGTAAGACACAGACCAGTATGGTAAGGTGCCCAAAGCATTTACTTCTCCGTATAGGCAGATATGAAAAGAAAACACAAGGCATGTCTCACAGACATCCATTCTCAAATTCCAAGGACTAGAGTCTGTATAGACCAGCAGTTTAAAATGCAGAGGGTGAGCTGAGGACACCTTCATCCATGCAAGAGATGACGAGGCTCGGAAGAACTCCAGCTCCATTACCACAGGCTAAGTGGTCCAGCTTGGCAGGAAGCCAGGTGGAGAACACCAAGCCTACTGTAAAGCCAGCAAATCAGACTCTATATTAAGCATTCAAAACAAGTGTAAAGAAAGACATGGCAGGAGCTCCTTCTTAATTGCTCTACCGATTCCATATTTTATTCATATATACACTCATTTATTCATTCTTTCTACAAAAGATTATGATCATCAGAGGAGCTCTTCTTAAATTTTAATGAGCACGTGCGTTATCCAAACGTCCTGTGAGAGAATGCAGGTGTGGTTCACGAGCACGGAGTGAGATCCTCCCCAGGGACATGGATACTCCTCTACTCGATGGGAAAAAAAAAAAAAAATCAATGAGATTTTCCTCAAATGTGTTTTCACCCTCCACCGACTGGGATGGTAAGAAAAAAAAAAAAAGTATATACTTTTTATTCAGTCTGTAATGCTATGTTATGTTACATTATATGTATATACACATACATATATGTGTTTAGAGAGGAATGTTATCTGTTAATCCTATCTGGTTTAGAACGTGTTAGGAGCGAATCCTCGGCCACTCACGGTTCCCAGTGGTCTATTCTCTGAACAGCACCACAGTATGATTACCTAGGAAATGTGGGGGGTGTGTGTGTGTGTGCTTTCCTAATTCAAGATGGTAACAAAGTAGTGAAATGGTCTGGACACAGCCTCCTATGCCTCCCATGGTCTCATGGGCAGTGCACCCAGACGACCTACCTGGTCACTACTTGTCCTGCTGGAATTCTCCATGGAAACCTGGAGAGTTCATCAATCCATTCCTGTTCAGAACTTTGTAACCTGGACAGCTGGTCACTCCATTCCTGCTCAGAACTTCGTGGCTCTCTCTGGCTGGATCAGCCTGAATTTGCCTCAACTGGTACTGGGAACTCTGAGCGACCATCATGTCTGCATCTGGCCCCTTGGCCAGGAGCGCTAGCCTCGTCTCTACAAATGTGTCAGAGGTGACCATACACTTCACCAAAGGGAGACCCATTGTAGCCCAAGAAAATCCAATTTAGGCTCCTTCCTCCATGATCCCTTTTTGAGAATGTGTAGACTTCTTCTGTGCTCTAGGAGAGTAAAAACTTTCCCTTTACACTTTTAGGTTCAGTGACTGATACATGTAAATTAAACTAACAATGAGACAGATTAACAGACGTAAAGGTGTATAGATTCTGTTGGTGAGAAGAATTTCACATGCAAGGGGTGGGATTCACAGAAAAGAAATTAAAACCCTAACAAGGCGGTTAGACCCAGAAGCCTACATAACATTTTTTAAAAAAGGACAGATTAATTGTTGAGAGGACACTGGACAATGGAAGGGGGGAGAGTTTGGGTTTCTAGGGGTGGCAAACTGTGAGAAGGAAATACATGACAGAAATTAATGCTAGAAAAGGATTTGTTTAGTAAGGTTTGTTATGGAGACTCAACTTGGTAACCTCTGCCAGTAATTAAGAGTCAACTCTAGGGGTTAAGAGTTGTTTTCTCCTTGATATCAGAGAAAGAGACAATTTTACAAAAGGAACTATGTTACCTTTGCAAACAGTAATGTGAGTCCTGTTCTTAGGCAGGAAGGGGGAGGATTCATTCCAGGGCTGATACCTAATTGCTTTTAGCTCCTTACGCCGAGGAGCACATTCTGATTGTCTTCATCTGCTATGTCAGAATATTATAAACTTCTTTTCCTACCGTTCTTTGGTAAGAAACACACTCCTCCTTCAACCCCAAAGATCTTTTGTGTGTGTGACCCCCGACCCCCTTCAACTCTTAAAAAAGTATCAGGCCCCCCTGACCTGGCCCCCATGACCCACACGGCCATCCTCAAGAACATTCCTAACAACTTCCATTTCGGAAGTAGCTGTGGGGACACCTGGCTGACTCAGTGGTGGAGCATGCAAGTCTCGATCTCAGGGCTGTGAGTTCGAGGCCCAGGCTGGGTGTAGAGATGACCTAAAAATTTAAAAATAAAAATTAAAAAAAATAGCTGTGTACATGATTATATGATGAGCGGCTGTCTTTCTCTCCTGATTGTGGTAGCAGGGAGCTCAAGGATGTCCCAAACTGCTAGCACAATCTATGGCATGTGACAGGTGTCTGTCGGTTGTGCAATATAGAGATGGATTACATCTGTGGAAGGCTGACTGCTAGACACTTAGCGTTAACTCACTCAATTCCCACCACTGACAAGGGTAGTGGGGTCTGTTCCCATGTGCGTTTGGGGAAACTACAGCACTCAAGGAGGCAGGATTCGTGCCTAGGGAGTCTAATATGGCCCCCGAGGGACTAAACAGGGGAGTGGTGTGGAGAAGGAAACGTGCTAAAGCAGAGAACTATCCAGAATTCTCTTTAGTATCCCCGTCCATACGTACGTACCATGCATACTGGACACCCTCCCTCCTTTCTAAGAGTTGAAAATCTTTTCCTGGAGGAAAAGAAAAGCCTCAGATGATCTCTCCGCTCATTGTCATTGAGGGTGGGGTGGGGAAGATGGGAGCCCATCTAATCATGGAATACGAAAAAACATGTTGGGCTTTCGAATTAGACTCATTTCCTTGTGTCCCATACTATGTGAGAAAGGCACGACTTCCCCCCCCCCGCCCAGTTTTTTGGCCGCGATTTTCGGATACCTTCGATTCATTCACCAGACACCACAGGACCCGTCGCGAAGATTGCCATGCCATGCGCCTGATGGGATGATTTCATCAACGACCCTGGAAATGCTCTCGACCTGATGTTATTGCATTAAGTTTTGCTTTAGTGCCCAGATTCGCATTTCGGACAGGCAGGACTGAGCAAGGCTGTGAAGCCACTCACAACCGAAAACAATCTTTTGTCTTCACTGATCAGGGATGTGTTAAATCCTTTGAATACATACTGCCCCACAGGACAGAAAGGGCTAACCCACTCCTGGAACCAATGTTACCCTGCTCCCCTGTGCTATTTACACCCTTTTCAAGCTGCAATGCCCCAGGCAATGGACAATCGAGTGGCTTTGTGTTCTGAAGAAATACACTTCAGGTTCTATCACAATGTACAGAGGACGATCCCAGCCACGGCAAAATATGGCAGAAGCGATAAAAGGAAATAAGTACTTCTATAACCTTTCAAAACACAATACAAAGGCAAAACACTCTTAGATACAGGCAGAAATTGCATTACCCTACTCAAATCATTTTTGTTTAAAGAAAGAGAGAGTGCATGCTCAAGCTTGAGGGGGGAGGGGCAGAGGGGGAGGGGCAAACAGAGAGGGAGAGAGAGACTCTCAAGCAGGTTCCATATCCAGCACAGAGCCTGAGACCAGGCTAGAACTCACAACCCTGAGATCCTGATCAGAGCCAAAATCAAGAGTCGCAAGATTAACTGCATGAGTCACCCAGGCACACCCCCTACTACATCATTTATACTTTTACCAGCGTTCTTTCCTCTTGGACGTAATGCACAGGATACCACCACCAACGCGTTGTTTTCGAGCTTGATATCAAATAAACCATTATGGCTTTGATTACGATAGCAAAAGAATGTCACCCCGAATGATGAATACCTTCTTTAAAGGATCAAATAATTCACGGCCAACAACTTCACAGACAAAACAATGAGAACTCATAATCACAACGCACAAACACCTGTCGAAATCACTGTGTTAGACACCTGAAACTAACGTCACACGCTGTGTCAACCACAGTTCAAAAAATATACTTAAACAAACAACTATATTTAAAAAACATAAAAGTAAACTTTAGAAAAATATCACGCCTTAGGAGGAACCTTCAGTAACATCAGATAGCATTTGCAATGAAATAGTCGAGGGAAAACAGTACACCACGCGGTATGCACGCACTACGCATGCACCGTTTTATTAAAATTAGACAATGGGTAGAATACGATAAAAAGACATTGATAAACAGATACTCAGATGTGTAAATGCCAGCATTAGAAGAAAGGGAAATCTCTACAGAGGTTCACTTAAATCACAACTACTTAGAGCTGTAAGGAGGGCTTGCTCTGAAGAATTATGTTACACAAGAGTGGATGGAAGCTACGAGAATCAACACGTCTTCATCATCTGAGTCATGATAAACGTATTCCCCAAATATTAACGTTGGGTCACCATATATGCTGATCTGTGTGTCCGTGCCCACGTACCCAAGTGCATCTCCTCAAAATTGCTTCAAACCAATAATATTAAGGGATATTTCTATCCAATAGCTTTTTCTATTTCCAGAATTCTGTGCTATTTACTATGCCAAGGGATTTTAATCACTCTGATGAATAAATGAACTTTGGTCGTTAGGCCACACGAGAGTAAGTATAGGGTATTATTTGTAGACACATGTCATGGCATACACACATATCCACATATATGCATGCACATACATACATACGTGTGTGTGTGGGATCTAAGGATAAACACCACCGACGTAGCTGTATAAACAACTCCAAAGGAGAGGGTCGACGGGAAGGTGGATGCCACGGCCTGCAGTCCCTTTCCCCATCTTGCTCCCCGCACAACACTGAATGTGTTGGTTGAAACCGTGCTCACCCACCGCCTTACACAAACACCCACTTCTTACCTGTGAGATTCTGAGATGTCTGCTGAATACCACTGTGCCTCAGTTTCTCAATCTGTAAAGTGGCAGTCGTCATCATCATCATCATACCGCTCTGCTCTGTTTCGTGGAGACGTGATTCTCAGAGGCACGTGCACGCTACGTCATTAACAACCATGGTCAGGGACTCTCGTGCATCGATCCAAGGGCCCGCTCCCAAAGAACTCAGGTTCCCCGACACATTCTCAGATGGAAGCCAGACATCACTGATGTCGGAGATGTGGAAGTGAAGACACATTCCCATTCTAGTGCAGAGCTGTGACAGGGGTCTGCACGGCCAGCAACAGCCTGGGGCCACGGCCCTCCGTGCGGGATCCAAGCTCCCTTGAACTCAGCCACCCTCGTGCATCTCTGTACGGTCCGTGGCTGCTCTCACCCCACAGAGGCAGAGCGTGAGGCTTCTTGGCCAGCAAGCCCGAAAATATTTACTATCTGGTCCTTTACAGAGAATTGGCCAGACCTCGGTCTTGAATCTTGATGAGGCGTGCAGATAACGTTTATTCCGCGTGCGAGGTGTTACTCGTCTACACGGTGATATCGGGCGTGGGCATCTGTGAGACACCATAGTGTCTCCACCCATGTGACGTGCTACGTGACGAGGTAATTTCCTATTGATAAATGTCGATGTATGAGTCACGGGCTTAAATAACCACAACGGAAGGTAATTAGGAAGACAGAAACGAGGACACAGCGCTAACAGTGCTGGCCTCACGTTACATTCCCCAGCGGTCGCCACAAAGCCATTTCTAAGAGGAAAGAAGACCCGAACAGTGACATGCTCAGCGTCCGTAGAATCATGTCTCGTTCCATTGGCTGCATAACTAACTATAAGACTCCACGATTTCATTTCATTTCCCTGTGGTGTTTTCATTTCATAACGAGACTCTGGGAGAATTGTCGGTGCTCAGAGCTTCTGATGGAAAAAGGTCCCTGTCCAGGTAACTGTCTCCTCCAACATGCCACGGGCTTGCTCTTGCCAAGGATTCACACGTACGGAATAAAATGTGTGCATGGGGATCGACAAAGAGGGGCCTGGGTTGCAAGCCGGGGGTCAAAGACACCTCTGATCTGACTCTGGAAAACGGCCATGTGCATTCTACACCTGCAGGGAAGAGCTATCATTTTTCCATCCCACGTGGAGACCAGCGGCTGCCATTTCCTCCCTGCGTGGCTGACCAGTGGGAGCCCCCCGGGCCTGGCTTTACCGCGACGCTTCTTCCCCATGCCCCTCAGACTTGTAAAGGTCCCCGTGTCAGTCTGTGTCAGCAGCTCCATTGACAAGGGGCACACAGTGTCATGCTAATGATTCCAGGCTTGGCACGCCTTCCCGGTTCCTAGAGCCTCTTGGAGAATTCGGGAACACTGGCAGGGCAGAGCAGGAATTCTTCTCCGAGATGAACCAGCCAGCTCTGAAAGCTAGGAAGGAGCACTGAATTCTTAAAGCCTGCTGAGCTCAGTAACAGCACAATGACAGTCCGGGCCCCGCCTGTGAAGCTCAAGGCCAGAGTTTGAAAAGGTTTCAGTGCACAGTGCTGCCCCTCGGAAAAGCCTCTTTCTTCACCACGCCACGCAGCTTATGTGCTCCTTTGTTTGGGCTCCGGTGACTTATGGGTCTGGGAAGCATTGCTTTGCAAAACATAATAACTCTTGCCATGAAAACAGACTGGGTTTAATGACAATAACTTGATGTATCAATTACTAAGAAATTGCTACCGCATGATAAAAGGTCTGTGAACCTAAAACCTGATACAATGGTCCCTCAGAAGGAGGGAAAGGCACCCTTGGGAAACCATAATAATAAAAACGTCAAACCTAGCGGTATTGGGACAAGGAAAATACCCTTTGGGGGATAAAGTCCCTGCCTGAAACAGGGTTAAAATGTGCTCCAAGCTGCAGATAGCCTTGGATAGCCCAGCCTCCCTGGCATTCCATCTTCATGAAAATGGGATTAGGGCCTTTTGCCATTTTTTCCCCCCTAAAAGACAACAGAAGCGTCTATCATCCTGCAAATCCAACATGGGGTGTTCTATGGAAACTCTCTGTGCTGGCTGCTCTGTTTTTCTAAAAAAAGAAAGTCTATACACCACAAAAAAAGGAAAAAGGGGGAAAAAATCAAACCTCAAAAGCAAAAGCAGAAAGAAATTAAGGAACATGACGACGGAATCAGCAGGGTGGTTTGTCGGTGACATTTGCTGGTTCTGAGCTTAAACTCAATGCTCCTCCCAGGTGTTGGCTGAAAATCCAGACAGATCACAGGGAGAAAGGAACGGAAAGGAAATGAAAGGGAATGAAAGGAAGAAAGGAAGAAAAAGAAAGAGAAGAAAGAAAAGAAAAAAAAGAAAAGAAAAGAAAGAAAAGAAAAGAGAAAAGAAAAGAAAAGAAAAGAAAAGAAAAGAAAAGAAAAGAAAAGAAAAGATCCGCTATCTGGGTTTTGGGATTGGGGTAAACAACACTTTTTGACTTGTTTGAGTTCTAGAGTATTTAGCTTTCCTAGCTTAGGTTAAAAAAAAAAAAAAAGAGTTACTCTCTATACTTGTGGTTACAGCTCTATCACTCACCACTCCCCTGATGCTGTGCTCCCAGGCATTTACTTATTTCCTCACAATTGCATTTACCTATCAGCCAGTTAAAAATAAACGATTCGTTTAGCAGTGAGGACAAAGGAGAGTGAGTTCTAAAATCTCAAGGTCATTCCTGGCTTTTTTCAGGGGGCCAGCTCTGTGAGCTTTAGAAACCTCTTTCACCTGTCTGGGCTGCAGGATGGCTCCTTTGTATGCGATGGGAGCAGAGGGAGGGTCTCACTGGAAGGCTGCAGGTGCTATAAATGTCTACTAACAGGATGGCAAGACGGTGATGCCATCCAACGTCCCCATGAAGGGAGAAGGAAAACCAAAGTTGGAACTAACTCTCCCTCGTCCTGCCAAGCGTGGCTCTTGCTACCAGTGACAACTCTTGCTACAAAGGAGTGCGGTGACAAAACTGTCTTTAGTAGAGTTGGTGCCTTGGAGGAACGAAACACGCGTCTAGGAGGGGTGTGGTTTACTGAGTCAGATCTATATCCTCTGGGGGAAAACTATGCATGTAGAACCCTGAACACGTTTAGTATTCACAGAACTAGAAATGAATTTTAAAAGAGGCCTTTTAAATTGCATTCAACACGTTCCCAAAAAATGCCAAAATGATGCTTGCTTTGAGAGTTTAAATAACATTGCCTAAGTTTTCAGAACATGAAATCCTGACATCTGGCTGGGATACAGAAGTTAAAACAAATGACTGTTTCTACTGCAATAATTAGGGGAAAGTATCAACTGAAATATCCTATTAATTCCAAGCTATGACATCACAGAGCTCTGAGCAACCAGAATCTAAATTCCAGAACGGATCACACTTTTCCTCGGTAGGCAATGGCCACAGCCCTCTCCCTCTCTGGAGGTTTCCGCGGAGAACAGGCACAGAGAGGATCAGATGGGCCATAGTGAAGGGACTCTACCAGGTAAGCTTTGAGCAGCCAAAGGGCTGGCAAGAAGGATGGAAAATCTCTGCTCCCTGTCTACACTGGAGGGCTACGCCTGGGACAGAAAGCAGAAAGGGGCATCCAGAGCTCTTGCAAGCCTAGCACTGGAAGTCCTGCCACAGGGGAAGGTTCATGAAATGCCAGGCAGACCACATGTCCCCCTCCAGATGGTTATACTACAGAGGAAGTCAAATGAACACAAGTTGGCACCCATTCCCAACCCAGCTCAACAAATTATGGGATGAAACTGAACATCTCCTCCCTTTACCTTCCCCTTCTAGGGCAAAGATTTTAAACCATATTACAAATAACCATTTAGAAAATGCATTTTCAGACCCCTTAAACCAAGTGCACAAAACACAATAACAACCACTTTCCACGTCCCCAGGCATCATCCGGAAGAACTTTCCTCATGTTCGCAATAAAGTGATGGGATGGGGAGCCTCTGTGATCATTTGCCTCTGTTTTACTTGATGCCTCCAGGTTCAGTCTTAAACTAGAAACTCAGCCTTGTTTAAAATGGCTGGTGAAATGAAATTAAATAATGCTCTGTACTGGCATGGGGGGGGGGAAGCATAGTATTTTATAAAGATATATTTTGGGGCTTAACTAATTTTCTCACTGCAGCATTTAGAATACATTACAATACATGGTCATTTATTAAGTAAATATTGTTTTAGGGAAAGGCAGGGAAGAATGAAAGAAAACATGAGAAAGAGAGAGATGAGGTCATTTCCAATGTCTATATTGTACTGTAAAAGGCAGTATCCTTGTACAGCACACAGAACAAATTCACAAGCAATACTTTAAAAAATGCACTTAAGTGATAATCACGGAAAAGGTTATATGCTTGCCTTACTAAATGATGTTTTAAAATGAACTCTAATTCATTAATTATCCTGAGATGCATTTGAGAAGGACAGAAAACATTTTTTTATCAACAAGTTTAAAAAATAAAATCTCACTCGATTTCTCAAACTTTAAAAATCCCTCTCTTTGCCAAGATTTGAAAAACAAGGGAAAAAAAAAAAAGAAAAAAGAAAATAAGACGACCCTTGTCCTGTTCCTTAGGGTTGACAAGAAGCGGGTTTCTGCTTTGCATGCTAACTTGGTCAATGCTGTGTATGTAATCAGCAGTCGTTTTGCCTTTGAATTAATCTAGGCGCATCCAAAGCTCTGCCCTCCTTCGGAATGACCGATTTAATCTTTACTCTGCATCTCTTCTTCTAAGGGGAGTGGATTAATAGTGCTAGACAAGGTTTGCAGCACGATTTCTTGAAATTTCTAATAACTCTGTGAGCCAGAATGCGCTTCCTTTTATAATCCATCAACTGCTGAATGTTTAACCTACGACTAACTTTTTCAAAGGATTTTCTGCTTTCTTTGATTATGCAAATCTTTACTCTATGCGGGACCTGGAGGCTAGTTTTCTTTCCCAGGTTGTTGAAGAAAAGCTATTTCAGCGGACTTCAATATGAATGGCGTTTCACTCATCACTTGAAATTTCAATTAAGACTTTGTAAAAAAGATAGAGTGGAGGAATTTACATAGAGAGATAGATATATAGCTATATGGATATAATTAGTTATATGTCTACAGATACATATTAATTTTTATATATACTATTATATATAATGTAATGTATATATACTATTATATATAATGTAATGTATATGTATTTTATATGTAATATAAATACAATCTTTATCTACAGATAGTTATAATACATTATTATATACTGATACATATTAGTAATATATACCACATATATCCTACATATAAACGTTCAGTGTGTGTGTGTGTGTATATATGTGTGTGTGTGTGTGTACAAGGTAAACATTAAGGGAAACAAATATTAAAAATTACATTTGAGGGGCCCCTGGGCGGCTCACTCAGTGAACCGCCTGCCTTCGGCTAAGGTCATGATCCCAGCGCCCTGGGATCCGGTCTGGCATCAGGCTCCCTGCTCAGCAGGGAGACTCCTTCTCTCTCTACCCTTCCCCACGCCCTGCTCATGAGCTCTCTCTCTCTTTCTCACTCTCTCTCTAATAAATAAATAAAATCTTTTTAAAAAATTACATTCGAGAAGGAAACATTTCCTACAGACCGGGTAAGCCAAGTATACCGTAAAAGTTGTTCTTAAAATATGAACCTCATTAGCAGAAATTGCTAAGATGCCATAAGAAATGATCAGAGTACACGGTCTCATTGGAACGTGCTTATGCAGTTATGTTGTTTTTATTAAAATCTACCTTGGAAGAGCTTCAAAGCGAGATTAGTATAAACATTATTCATTTCTTCATAGATAATGTTTCCAAATGCTCACGTTTAATAATACCTTTACATAACTGTATATGTGGGGGTTGGTGGGAGGGAATAAGTATGTTTATACACAGATATACATATCATTTACACTATCTTTAATTTAGGCATGAAAACCTATTTTTTTTTAGGTTTTTTTTTTTTAAAGTAATCTCTATACCCAATGTGGGGCTTGAACTCACGAACCCAAGGTCAAGAGCCACACTCTCCACCAACTGAGCCAGGCAGGTGCCCGAGGTATAGAAAACAATTTAAAAGTGGATGATACCTTCACTATCACTGGAGAACACCACAGGAGAATTTGTGAAAGGGGGATGAATTTGGCCAGACTTCTCCTCCTCATACTCCCAATCTATGTACAAAATTACGTATCTTATAATTTCACCAGAAACCTCCTGGAAATAGACTTTGCATATGACTAGTTACATGAGTAAATGCTTTCTGTTGACATTTTGTTTCTAATTAGACTCAGAACATAACGGAATGATATTTTATCTTGTCCTTGGTCAGAACGCCGAGATAAAAGTGGCGCAGATTCTTAGAAAGTAAAATAATCAAAGAGGAAAACGAGACACCTGGTGGGGAGCTTAGTTCAACAACTCTTTACGAACATAGCTTCGTGGCTGGAGAAAAGATTGCAACATAGATCCGGTGTCAGGGTCCAGAGCCGCAGAGGTGAACGATGCAGGGACGAGTCTGTACTCTGCCAACTGAGGTAATGACGTCATAAGCATGTTCTTGCATTAAAACAGAAAATATTCTTTATGGGGGGAAAATGTGGTTCATAACTGCCTTTTTATTTTAATGACATCAAAGACGTTTCCATTTGATTCCATATTCAAAGCAAAATAATTAAGGTGAGTAAAGAGCAGAGAAGAGAGGGAAGATCAATGGGAAGGTAATCAAGGCCAACAGAGAGCATTTCTCCTTCAGAACTCGAGTCCTTACTTACCGATGCTTTGGAGACCACTGTTGGAGCAGAATTTAAGAAGTACCCCATCAGTCAGGTCTGGATAGAAGTCCATTGAGGGAAAACTTACTTGAGTTACACAAAAATAGTAATAATGCGAGACTCTCAAATGGACTGTTGGAAGGGAAGCTGAAGTCAAAATGAAAAAAAAAAAATCCAAGCAATTAAAAGCCTTGTCAATCTCAGCTCCAAGAAGGCAGGTTTTCACGACTTTGCCTCACTCCCGTACCCCTCACACCCAGAGTCTCACGGACAGAACAGAGATGAAGGAATTCAAACTCACTCGCCCATATTTCCATAGCCGGGGAATATAACAGTGAAGAGGCTGGAAGCCTAATGATTACATAAAACCTACGGAGTAGAGGGAGAGGGACACTCAATCCCTTAACTGCCAAGACCCTTAAGATGGTAATTATAAGGTAAAGGTCCATGGCTTTTTTTGAATGAATATCCTCTAGTTTTTATGTATAAATAATTGCTAATTTTTAAAAAGGATTTTATTTATTTATTTGAGAGAGAGCATGAGTGGGGGGGAGGGCAGAAGGAAAGAGAGAATCAGACTCCCCGCTGAGCAGGGAGCCTGACCTGAACCTTGATGCCAGGACCCAGGGATCATGACCTGAGCCTACAGCAGACTCTTAAGCTTACACTAAGCCACGCAGGCACCCCAACTTTTTTTTTTTAAATAATTGATTTGACAAAGGACAGACGTAGACCAGCTTTAATAAGTGAATGATCAAACATCTCTTAAGTCACAGAAAAAGGAGAAATGGCTTAGATCAGGAAGAAATGATAGCTGTCCTGACATTTTATGAAGCTGACCATCATCCTGAAATACTTCCCTACACACACTGGAGCCTGTTGTCAACGGATACGGTTTCCCAGGGACCCCAGGCACAACTTCACTAATCTCCCCTGAGCTGAAATTAGTGTTTTGGCATCCGTGACAAAAGCCAACACAGCTGCTAAGATAGGAGCTCTACACAGCTGCGTGCCAAGTGAATCACAATGGACTGTCCACCTTTGCCTGCTAGGAATGACGCGAAGAGAGAAGGCAGGCTTGGACACAGAGGCCAATGTATTGGAGGAAATTTCTCCCTCTCTGTTATCACATAGACCCTCAGAAATATGATACATTCATGAGCAAGGCAAACATCACTGCTCACAGAGGGACCATACAGTCACCCAGCCCCATGTAAGCAGATTCTGTTAGACACCGATTATGAGGCACCACCAATCGATTGCCAAGACTAAAGACCAAATACAACCTAAAGAAAATACATAGTGTAGTAAAAGAGAGTTACCACCATTGTGGCTGTTGGTTTTTTCACATAGTATGCTCGGGTACTCAAGCCTTGATTCATTTTCTATGTTCATTCATTCTATCAACAGATACAGAGTGGGGATACAGTTTTTATAGCAAACTAGGCTTAGACACTGTCCCCAGGAAGTTTATAGCTTAAGACGGAGATTTATTAACTTAATGAAAGAGAGAGAAATTTAATAAAAAAGGGAGAGAGACAGAAAGACACCCAAAAACAATGAGAGGGAAGGAGGAAGGAATGGTCAAAAAAGAAGGAAGGAAGGAGGAGAAGGAGGTCAAGTAAGAANAGGGGAGGGGAGGGGAGGGGAGGGGAAGGGAAGGGAAGGGAAGGGAAGAAGGGAAGGGAAGGGAAGAGAAGGGAAGGGAAGGGAAGGGAGGGAAGGAAGGGAAGGATGGGAAGGAAGGAAAGGAGGAAGGAAGGAGAAAGAAGCCGTAAGATGGTAAATGTGGTAGTAGCTGAGAAAGAGAGGTACATCGTGCTTGGGGAAACTCTCTTCCTCTCACAGGTGCCACAGGGACAGTGAGCCAACACTCAGAGTCAGGGCTGCACTTTGAGCTCAGCAGGGACATGCTGTAACAAGGACAGGGTTTGGAAACTAAGAACAGATGTATAAAGATAAGAGCTGGAAGCAAGAGAATTATCTGTGTACAATCAAAGTAGCTGCAATGCTATGAAGTGACAACTTGAGGTCAGACGGAGTCAGGTAATAGAGATGGGAAAATCAGACAGATCCACACATGGATGGGGTCCTTTTCCGCGTCTTTATACAGCCATCATTTCACTTCTTTGTTCCTTCATTAAGTTTTAGTAATGATCCAGGTATAAGAAAACAAGAGCCTAGGGGCGCCTGGGTGGCACAGCGGTTAAGCGTCTGCCTTTGGCTCAGGGCGTGATCCCGGCATTATGGGATCGAGCCCCACATCAGGCTCCTCCGCTATGAGCCTGCTTCTTCCTCTCCCACTCCCCCTGCTTGTGTTCCCTCTCTCGCTGGCTGTCTCTATCTCTGTCGAATAAATAAATAAAATCTTAAAAAAAAAAAAAAGAAAAAAGAAAAGAAAACAAGAGCCTAGACTTTTGAGAGAGAGGAAATAGGGTAAATACTAAGAGTTTGGGTATGCAAAGCCACTACTCTTGGAAATGTATAGAAAATGAGATTAAAAATTAATGGGCCACTGATTGTTGTGGGAAATGGAAACTTTTCTATTGCTTTAGGGTTTATTAGAGGGCACAGAAATTAGAGAGATCCTGAACTAATGTTTCTTGACTGCTCTCCCCCCGGGGACCGGGGCGGGGGGAATGTAAGAATTCACAGTACCAGATCAGGGCTTCTTTTTTTTAAAAGATTTTATTTATTTATTTAAGAGAGTGAGTGAGAGAGAGAGAGAGCACAAGCACAAGGAGGGGGAGCGGAAGAAGGACAGGGAGAAGAAGACTCCCCACTGATCAAGGAGCCCAATGCAGAACTCGATCCCAGGACCCCGGGATCATGACCTGAGCCGAAGGCAGAGGCTTAACTGACTGAGCCACCCAGGCGCCCCAATTTTTGCATAACGGACAGAGTTCTGAAGAACGACCATTTCCCACCCAAAACCACCATACTGGAACCTACTTATACAGCTCCTTAGATTCTCCTGGCATAGGCCTGCCTCTGTGCCCTCAGATGCTTCTCCATTGCAGACATCCAGGCATCCACTGCCTACAGTGACTCATGTCTTCAGAGCTGGGACAAGGGCTGGCCTCCAGCTTGGCCGCCACCTTGTCCACTGCAGCAGGAGCTAAGGTGCTCCGGCATCCATTAAAGTGTGGATGCTCTATGTCATGTGACATAATGAAGTTCCAAACTCCTGTGTGTGGGTATCCCCGGTGGTTGCCTGCATGGCCTAGAAGCACAAGACTGTTCATACCCTGTAGGGGAGATCTCACAGGGAACAATAACTCGATGTCTCTTTCTTCCCCCGGTGGACTTCTCTGGAAGATCTCACTCTTCCCCCTTAGACACGTCCAAACCACCAGTGCATCCTGCTGTGTTTCCTTGTCTTGCTGTGACCTGTGCTGTGATGCACTGTCTTTTACTGCATGTCCCTGAGCTTGCGTCTCCCAGTAAAACATCATTGCATAAGCTCTGTCTTAGGCTTGCCCTGCTTTCTGGGCAATCCAGGCAGACACTGTAGGGACTTCCTTGGGCTGGAAAGCAGAGCCCACACACAGAATTCAGACTTTACACTGCCCGACCTCCTTGAAGGAGTGGGGACTACGCTGCTGGTGGTTAAGGGGTGATTGCATGTCCTACAGCAGTGATCTCACAACTACAAAAGCTTTCACCTACAGAACACTGAAATCGGCTGCAGGGGGAAGACAAAACTTTGGAGATCCGGAGGCTGCTGCCCTGAGTTGGTACGAGGACCACAATAAATGTGAGGACTGTTGTGTGGGGGCGGCTGCTTTCAACAACATCAGAAGCCTTGGAGGAAGAAAGTGACAAGTGGCTAATGGTCCATTTCATGGACGCTGTGCACGCCAGGAGGCCCCGTGGGAAGCTCTGTGGAAGACGTGTCTTTGAAGCAACAGGGCAGCATCTGCTGAAAATCAGGACCACGATGGAGAATAATGGGGCAGAGGAGCCATGATGTCTGGATGTGGAGCCCCGACCAGCCCGGTGTGTGAAAGCAAGCTCTAGTAGGGAATGAGCAGCCCCTGGGACGTCTGGGGGACTAACAGAAGGATCGCAAACCCCACATCACATCCAACACTCTGGACAGCCTCATCTGGAACATAACTACTTCTTCCTTTGCAATGAGCTCACCCAGGGCAGGTGCCCCTGAAAAAGAGGCGCATATTCCTCAAGACACACCCTCATCCCCCTTTGTGCTCCCAAGACTGTGATTTTCAAACCTTAACCTGCATTGGCATCAGCGGAAAGCCTCAAGCATGCACTGCTGAGCCCCGCACTCAAAGCCTGTGACGTGGTGGCTCTGGGGTGGGTCCCGGGAACGCATCCTTCCCATATGTTCCCAGCCCACGTTGTTCCTGCTGTTCTGAGGCCACACGGTGGGGAACCACTGCTGTGGTCCTGCCCTCAGATCTCACGGGAGATGAGCTGGGCAGCATGAGCCCCACTGTGCGGAAACAAACAGGCTACACAGCCAAAATGTATCTTGTGGATTATATGGAAACAAAGAAGATTATAATGCCTCCATCAGTAACCTAACTCCCCTCTTTGGAGAGGAGGCAGGAATCTCGGAAACAGTCTCAAGCTGAGCAAACAAGTGTAGCAATGCAAGGATTCCAGTGTGAGCAAACAGTACAAAATAGTCTATTTCACATGAATGAAATTTACATGTAAAAAATAAATATATGCATACTGCCATATGCAAATATATACACATATATACTCCCCAAAAGTCCTATCATTATAAACATGATTTAAATATAACTCAGTCCAGGGGCACCTGGGTGGCTCAGTTGGTTAAGTGTCTGCCTTTAGCTCAGCTCATGATCCCGGAGGTCTGGGATTGAGTCCTGCATCGGGCTCCCTGCTCAGTGGGGAGCCTGCTTCTCCCTCTTCTTGCCCCCAACTCGGGCTCATTCTCTCTCACAAATGAATAACGTCTTAAAAAAATAAATAAAAATAAATGTGACTCAGTTCAATTTGTGATGGCATCTTACTTTAGACCGTTTACTAGCGTGAAGGGTGTAAGAATGAATGGCATTTTCTTATATTTGGGGATATTAAAGTACAGTAGGACAGTGAACATGTAAGTCTAAAACCCATGCACGAATCTACAAGGTAAAGCAGGAGCCAAGAGGCAAGAGTGAATTGCAACTGGGGCTTTAAGAGGGAGAGGATGGTAGATAGAACTGAGGAAGCTCACCATGTTCTCATGACAGAAATAGGGGTGCATAAGAAAAGGGCAGAAGGAAGAGTGTGCAGACAGACCCATTCACAAATGCCTGTAACTGTTACCCGAATCTTAATGCACAGTTTCCACTGTTACCCATTTTAATGAATTCCAGGTGGTCAGAAGACAGTAAGAATTTTGGAAGAGGGGTGCCTGGGTGGCTCAGTCGGTTAAGCATCAGTCTTCGGCTCAAGTCATGATCCCAGGGTCTTGGGATCAAGTCTTACATCGGGCTCCTTGCCTAGCGGGGAGTCTGCTTCTGCCCCTCCCTCTGCCCCCCAACCCACTCGTGCACACGCGTGTGCTCTCTCTCTTTCAAATAAGTAAAATCTTTAAAAAAAAAAAAAAACAACTTTGGAAGAAGAAACACATCTAGGTTGGGATCTCTATGTGTTTTCTGCACTGTGACCGTCACCTCCCCTTCCAAGGAAAACCCTGTGTGGGATTTTCTGACTGTTCGAATTGTCTCCCTTAGTTTATGGTCATTGTACTCCACTCAGAGCACAACTGGGGTTTTCTTTTTTATTAAAAAAATAAACAAAGCTAGCGATGAGACATCACCTCTGCTGACTTTTTAATTATATTTTGATGTCTTTTCAGGAATAACACCTTTCTGCAATCATACATCAAAAGCAAACAAAATTAAACCCACACCTGAGGGCCTAGCAAATCACAGACATCTTTACGGAAACAACACAAAATTAATTTGAAAAATGTCGATTTTTGAAAACATTTTTCCTCCCCTCACTGTTATCTGTGTCTTCTATACATCAAAAGGCGAACCTTTTTATTGGTGTTCCTTTCCCAGATTGCTAACCAGGCCCCAGTATTTGTCAGGCTTGCAGGTATCTGTAGAAATGTTCTTCTGCCCCTGTGGGCTGAGCGTCTCAGTATTTCCCCTGCAGCGTGGCTGCCAGTCTCCTGCAGGGGGGACCTGTCTCAGGAACCTCTCTCCCTGTGCACAGTGACCTCCAAGTTTGAGGAGCACCAGAGCCCACAAAGACGTAGGTCAAATCCCTGAGCGCTAGCTCTGGTCAGTTTAAAGGGCCATCTCAAAGTCATGTTAGCTAAAATGCCATCAGTGCTACGAACGTCTCCACAAACCCTCCGCATTCCAGGATTCAGGATCTATCTTTGCCTACTATTGTAAGTACACTGGGCTCCACATACCACAGTTTGTGTCTGCTTTTCACTACTGAGCTACTCCCAGCAACTTCCGAATTTTGCCTAAGATCCTGGCCAACTAAATGAGACAATAGTCGAGTGGAAACACTTACATGGCTGGATCGCAGCACTGAAAATATTAGAACCCCATGCCTTTAAGGCATTAAACCCTTGGTTACAGTTTTGCAGTACTTTAATATTTGAAGTCTTCGTTTATTCAATCAAGAAGTACTTACTGGATTCCACCATGTGGTGCTGGGAATCCACCCACCCAATCTATCCTACTTTTTCAACAAGTATTTATTGAACACTTCTTGGCGCTAGGAGACAACTTGAGTTTCCAGAAGTGAACGAATCAAATGTTATTAAAATTACCCTAAAAGAATTTATAGAAGTTCCTATAAATGATAAACAGCAAGAGACGGTCCCCCTGCCTGTCGCATTAAATGCGTAAAGACCATGCTGGTAATCGAATTAAAAAACAATAGTTACTTAAAAATAGGACAATCATGACAACAAAAACAATAATTACTAAGCTCCGGATCTCAGCAACGAGTGGTACCATGACTTTTTACGTGTGTTGTACTTTATCAACAAGAAAGTAACCAGAGATTGCCTCCCCCAGTACCTCCTTCATATAGACCTTCAAATATGGCTTCATCGTAACTGGCCTATTACCACATCAATAAAAAAAGAATACAACGGTAAAGCAATACAACTTAGCAACATAGATTCACCTCAAAAACATGTTGCTAAGTGAAAAAAGCCAGACAAAAGCTACTGTCATATATCCATTCCATGTACATTAAAAGTCCAGAATAGTCAGGACATCTGGGTGATGCAGTCGGTTAAGCGTCTCTTTTTTTTTTTTTAAAGATTTTATTTATTTATGTGACAGAANTGTCATATATCCATTCCATGTACATTAAAAGTCCAGAATAGTCAGGACATCTGGGTGATGCAGTCGGTTAAGCGTCTCTTTTTTTTTTTTTTAATATTTTATTTATTTATGTGACAGAAAGACAGCCAGCGAGAGAGGGAGCACAAGCAGGGGGAGTGGGAGAGGAAGAAGCAGGCTCACAGCAGAGGAGCCTGATGTGGGACTCGATCCCGGAACGCCCTGGGCCGAAGCAGACGCTTAATGACTGCGCTACCCAGGCGCCCCAAGTGTCTGACTCTTGGTTTCAGCTCAGGTTGTGATCTCAGGGTCATGAGATCAAGCACCGAGTTGGGCTCCATGTTGAGCACAGAGTCCGCTAAAGTTTCNTTTCAGCTCAGGTTGTGATCTCAGGGTCATGAGATCAAGCACCGAGTTGGGCTCCATGTTGAGCACAGAGTCAGCTAAAGTTTCTCTCCCTCTGCCCCTCACTGCCTCATGCTCTCTTTTTCTCTCTCAAATAAATAAATAAATCTTAGGGAAAAAAAAGATAAAAGCCCAGAATAGGTGACAGTGTAGACACAGAAAGTAGGTTAGTGGTGGCTGGGGGCTAGGGATTGGAGCAGGGATCAAATACACATGGGCACAAGTGATCTTTCTTTGGGTGATGGAAATTTTCTCCAACTGGATTATGGTGATGGTCACATAAATCCATATACTATTAAAAACCATTAAACATGTGAGTTCTACAGTATATAAATTACACCTCAATAAAAATGTTAGAAAGAAAGAAAGAAAGAAAGAAAGAAAGAAAGAAAAAAGAAAGAAAAAAAGAAAGAAAAAAAGAAAGAAAAAAAGAAAGAAAGGGCCTTAGACCAGCAACAATGAACTATCTCATCTTTAAGGACCGCTAATCTACTTCTCTACAAATTTTCATGTTTATCACCTTCCCTGTTTAAGAAACCTGCTGTCCTGGTATGTCTCCCCTGATCTCACACTGGTACCTCACTCACAGTACTACTGACACCAGGCGTTAAAGGCAGTTTTTCACAACAAGCAAGTCTGCAACACCAGCTGGATATCTTACAATTCAACTCAACTCTGGCACTGTCTACCTGGAGACGGCATCGGATCCCACAGGTGAAGGGCTCAGTCCCACAAGCTACTCACAAGACCACATTATCACCTGTGATTCTGACCCACTGGCTACAGACGAGAGGTCCCGCTCCTTGCACCTGACTATTTGCTAGACTGGCTCAGGAGCTCAGGAAAACAGTCTATGTATGCACTGTTTGCCGATTTCATAGGAAAGGATAGAGCACATAAGCGCAGAAGACACGCACAGGGTGAAGTATATGGAAACGGTGAGGAGCTTCTGAGCCATCTCTGGGCACCATTCTCCTTGCACATCCAAGTATTCACCAAGCTACAAGCTCCCCTATATTTTAGGCATTTGTATGGAGGCTTCATCATGATCGATCTTAATTCCACGGCCAGCCCTTCTCCCCTTCCTGGAGGTTGGGGTTTGACACGGAAATTTCCAAGCTTCTAATTGTGTCTTGGTCTTTGCAGTGACCAGCCCCCAACCAAATGCCCACCAAGTCACCTCACTGTAACACAAGATGTTCTTATCACCCAGGGAATTACAAAGGATTTAAGAGCTCTGGTTGGAACTACAGAGAGAGACCAATATCTATTTTCCATTAGCTCACATTCCTCTATTAGGAAACTGCAGATCCCGTGCACGGCTTGTGCGACCAGCTTTTTCAGGTGAAATCAAGCTGCCCTTCAGGCACAGGCATCAATCACTCCTGAATGCTTGCATGGCAATCTGAGCTCTAAATGCCCGTGGTTTCATCCAAGTCCAGGGCACAAGGTGCTTTTCTCTCCTACAAGTCAGTGAGCCTGCATGCTGGTGTGCAGAAAGAGAAGGAGCATTTATCAAGCCCCTCCTGTGTGTGACAAACACAGCCACCTTGCAGAAAGCCTTTATCATCCCTCATAAAAACCTGGAGAATGGACCTCATCGCCTCCCTTTTCAAATGCAGGCATGGTCGTTTGCAGGAGTTAAATGGTCTGGTCCAAGGTCATTAAGACAATGGATGGCAGGGCCAGAATATGAACCCAGCTCTCCCCACATCCTGGAACTCTCTTGTTAATGAGTTGGGGTTCTGAGTTGGGGGTCCTTAAGGTGCTAGGACATCAATGAAGCTCTGAACCCACAGAGCACTCGGGGGTTGGACAAAGTTATACAAAATATGTCGGTAGTAACCACACTGCACCGCATTTCTAATCCTATTGTAACACAGCCATGCAAAATCCCCAAAGAGCTGTAACACTGAATTGTCTTTAAATAAAATATATCTTCAATTTCATTTTTATCACACCAATGAATTGGTGCCAAACACACTTCAATTATCGTATATTGTTTTTTCAAAATTCCACTTAAATCTTGCTCTAAAAATAACATTTTGTTTGCTCAAGGGCATGTAGGACGAGCCAGGAAAGTCAACAACATACTGGTTGAACAAAGGACAGAAAGAACCCAGACAGAGAGACTGGGGCATGAAGAAAGAAAACCACAAGACACAATTTTGTTAAAACATTGAAACAATGCTGGAGGGTGTTTATAGAAATGTAGTGAAGGAGGGTGACATGCGGGCCATCTTCATGACAAGAATTCCTAAGACAGCATTTGATATCAAGGACATCAATAGATGGTGTTGTGGCAAATCAGTCATGCAAATTGTGTGATTTACGTCATTAGTGATGCTCAAGGGCAGTAATTTTGCTGTTGTGTGCACTCGCGCGCACACACACACACACCCCACTTTGTGGGAGTCCTTTGGCAATATATGGAGGTGTTTTTGTTTTCCATCCTGGGGACAGGAGCACTGCAGGTATCTACTCTGTAAAGGGAATCCCACAGACATCCCACAATGCACAAAACACCCCCCAAAAAAGACTCACCCAGCCTCCAATGTCAATGGTACCCAGGTTGAGAAAACGTGGATATACTGAGGCCACAAAGACCTTCTCTGTGACTAAAAGCTAACCTTAGGAGTTCCACTAAACTGGTAATGATCTGGATTTTCTCCGTACCACTTGAGATAATTTACTAGAATTCTACAAACGGACTCCCACATCAGCAAACAGGAACTTCGTTACAATATCTCTTTCAGGAAAACATTAATTGTGTAGAATAACTAGGCTACAAATGTGTAACACTATCAAAGTACAACATTATCACACAGCGGGAAGACGCACACTTGATTGTTGCAGATACGGTCATTCTTTTCAGCAGCACCCATCCCTGGGTCCAGTGCAGTATGATACAAAGGACCATGCAGCCATTCCGACCAGCCTCCAGAAAACTGTGCACAAGATGAAATAAAGAGATTTTTTTAATTGCTGTTACAAAGGTGGAACCTGGTCCAGGACTTCGGTTCCAAGTTACCTTTTGGTATGAAACGCTGCTTTGACTCCCTTTGGGGATTCTTGTGTGGATGTCCTGTTGTTCAGCCAAACTGTCCTGGCCTGATGGTTGAATGAGCTGTCTCAATACTGCTTCCAAAAGCAACATTCAGAAATAAAGTTGCTCCATCCATTAATTTCCTCCAGTCATGACAGTATCAATTACATATTGATTTATTGGAAAATTTTCAGGTTTCCTATAGCTTCTTGAGAGCCATTGAAGGGTTTACTGGACAAAAAGCACTTTTTCAGTTAATAAACATCTTTTTCTTTATTCTTAATCCTTAAAGAGACACTCATAAAACCACAAGTCAATATTCTGAAGGCTCACTGTTCAGAGTTTCTAATGAGAGGAACCCATGGTAGGGAGCCACGCTTCTCGTACAATCCAAGATGAGCCAGATCCTATGTACTCCTGGGTCC